>NC_091839.1:31146808-31449838 GCF_037783145.1 Equus przewalskii | reverse complement strand
CTCCGCCATTAGTCCTCACGGTGCTATCATGAAGTAGGTAGTATTGTTTTCTTTTATTATTAATTTAAAAAAACCCATCATCATCGTGAACAAGGTATTACAACCATTTCATCCAGTTCTTTGGTTTAGAGAATTATGGCAACAGCCCCAGTTAAGTAATTTTTTATTCAGACTTGGAAAGGAAACAGCATTATTAGGTCTTTTTCACTTAGTCTTTGAAAATAGTGGAGTTTTTTCCTCATTTATTTTTTGAGGAAGATTATCTCTGAGCTAACATCTGCTGCAAATCCTCCTCTTTTTGTTCTTTTTTACTGAGGAAGACTGGCCCTGAGCTAACATCCGTGCCCATCTTCCTTTATTTTATATGTGGGACGCCAGCCACAGCATGGCTTGATGAGCGGTACATAGGTCGGTGCCCAGGATCCTAACTGGTGAACCCTGGGCAGCCGAAGCAGAGCACACAAACTTAACCACTGCACCACTGGGCCGCCCGGAGAATAGTGTTTTGAACACTAATCTGAAGCACTAAAGTAGAATAGAACTTTGGAGATTTATTTGTAAGCACAATTTTGCATCTAGGGAACACAGTTTTCCTTCTTGGTCTGCTCCCAAATTTCTGTCCCTCCTGGTCTGACTGCAACCTTGACCAATCAGGTCACGCCCACTGACCTCTTCCAAGAGAGTTGGTATGTATAAAAACGCATACTTAAACTGCTGGATATGGCAGGATTAAATATAGAAGCTGCTGCTGTGATGAGGAATGCATGACAGGAGGTGTTTCCCTTTTATGGAGAGTTACTGAGAAATGTAGATGTCAAAAAATTGGGTACTAGGGACATGATGCCTATTTTTACATGGAGTCAAACTTTTGAGTGAAAGTGGATTTGCGCAAGTAACACATGTTTTCAAATATTAGGTTTTTTTTAGCATTATATAAATAAGACTTTAAATTAATGCTTATTTTTTCTCTGTTTCACAATTGTGTGTTTTATCAGCATTGCCCCACTTTGCCAAAAGCTTTCCATTATTTTCCTCTCCTCTCTCTATGTCCCCCAAATCTTAAAACACTACCACAAACACCAAAACCAATAAATCCTGAAGACAGAAACTTATCAGTCTTCACAAAACTGACTTAAAATCAAAACATTTACACTAAATATGAAAGACTTGCTTTCATTGAGGAGTAAACATTGCAATAGTGAGTGTTCAGGGCACTGCACTCTCCTCTGTTTTGAATGAAAAAAAAAATAAATGGGAGAAAATTCTGCTCAAAATACTTTTTGCCCTATGTCTTTGATTACTATCACCCATTTTTAGTTGAAACAAAAAAGACATGACACAGAAACTTTAGTAAATTTGGAAGTAGAATCCAGACCCAGGATGATTCAAATTCCAGATTGGCCACTTGCCAGTTGTGTGAGCTTCACCTCACTGAGCACTAATTTCTTCATCTGTTCTTGTGGGGAAAATAGTGTCTTATTCGCAGATTTGTCACAACGATTAAACAAGCTACTGCACGGCAGCGCTCAGTACAGAAAGAGCTTAAAACATGGTGAGGGTTTACTGAATGCTGGCTTCCTTCTGTTCACACCACATCAGCAAGGTGTCTAGCTAAAGACCACAGAATTTTGAGTCAGCAGGACTGTTTAAAATCCTGTTTTTCCTTCTTATTAGTATGCAATTTGGGACAAGCTATTTAATCTCTATAAGTGTCAGTTTTCCTATCTCTAAAATGGGGCTAATATGATCTATCTTGAAAAGAGTTTAAGAAGATGACATTATATACAAGTGTAGACAGCTGAGACAGGTCTGGGAGCAAGGCGACTGCTCAGGACCTCTTGGTGTTCTTCTCACTCAACTTCCTTTCCTGTCTTTAGGAGCCAAGGTCTTGTGTTGTATGCTATGGTTCAGTGTTGGCAAATCCCATTTATTGTTGAAAGTCAGATCTGTACAAATTTGTGACTTGGAACTAATTTTATCGATACTATCTGGAAATAGCTTATATGCTATGATTCAAGAGATGCCAGAAAAATTACCCTGTTTCCTGCAAATGTTTATTAATTGATGATTCATTTCTTTTAATTATTTTAAAATATTAATACTTGAAGTTTTATCACTTCATTATCGCTGTTCCATTAGCCATCAGCCATTTACACCTTAATGTGAATTAGTTTGTTAGGGCTATAGATTATTTGAGCCTAGAACATTAAAATAACATGAATTTTGAATATTAGGGGATAAGAAAGGACTAATTTCCAGCTATTACATATTTCTAGATAGCCAAAAATGAGTAGCTTGTCATAAGCAGTCATGTAGGGCCCCTGAGGAAAGGTAAAATTTCAGAGATTATTGAAAACAAAACTTACCCCTTTACAGTTTACTTAGTTAACAGTATGGTTGCATTTTTTACTATGTGTTTATGTAAGATTTTTGATTATTTTAGATAGCATGAGCATTTAATTTTGCAGGAAGAAATATTAATTTGGATTGGTAAATGTGTGACTATTTACCATTAGCTAGAAAATAGAACTGAGCACGTATAAGCTCTCTTGCTGTGTTCCTTAATGATCACTCTGGTTTCTCCATGTTAGAGGGGCTGGCTGGCATGTATTTCTCATAGGGAAGACTCTGGTAGACACAGAGCAGCGTGCTTTCCTGGTCTCATATAGGTGCATTCCAGGTACCAAGAGTGTACAATGAGTAGTTATTTGTCCACAATAACCCAAACCACAATCCAGAGGCAATGAAATAATTTTACAGGTCACTTAGTCTGCATTTCATCCAGTCTGTTTTCATTTTTTACCACTTTTGTTACTCAGTGGTATTCATAAAACCTAGATATTTGCTCTGGCAATGGCCGCAGGCTAACATGGCTGGGCAGATGGCCTGGCCAGATCATTCTTATCCTATGAAGGAGATCCCTTTGCCTTTATGAAGGGTTGTCTATGACCTATTTTTAGACCAAAAGTAAACCAAAAATAAGGGTTTTAACACTGACTTATTGGATATTTTTATTTATTTTAGTTAAAACTGGCTTTTCTCTCAAAGGACAACAATAAATATATGGTGTAACTATAAAATTAAAGAACATCAAGATGATAATCCACTCCAAGGCCAAAAAAAAAAAGAAAAAATTATTTGGGTGAAAATAGAAGCTTCTCCACATGTTTCTTGTTTCTCTGTATAATCAATTTTAAAGGTGACCAACCATCTCTAATAGAAATTATTTGAGCAACTCGATTGGTATAGCCTGAGGTTTCTCAACTTGGGCACGGCTGACGGTTTGGTCAGAGAATTCTTTGTTGTGGGGTCTGTCCTGTGTATTTTAGGTTGATCACCAGTATCCCTGGTCTCTGCTTTCTAGATGTGAGTAACGACCTCTCTCTTCATGTCAGGCAGCCAAAAGTATTTTGAGACATTGACAATGTCCCTTTGGTGGGAAAAACTACCTCCATTGAGAACCACTGGGGTTCATAGTCAAATTAGAAATCTTAGCTGAAAATCTGTTTAGGATTCTGTGTTATTTCTCTTGCCTCCATTTTGATGACACTATCCAGATCATTACCAAGCATTCTCTTGTACACCATGTAAACACAATCAAAGAACTGCTTTAGCTCCATTTAACACACAAGTTCTTAACAGGTTGTCCCTCAACCTCCAGAAACTCAGGGGGCCTGCAGGGAATCTTTGGGCCCCATGAAATGATCTATTTTTGTGTCTGTGCATTTACATATTTTCCTAGGACAAGAGGGTTTTTTTTAACTTGTGGTAAAAATATATAACATAAAATTTATCATTTTAACCATCTTTTAAGTGTAATAGATAAAGAATTTTTGTTAGATTCTTTACAAGGTCTGAAACAAAGTTAAGCATAATTGTTAATGGAGAGCACAACAATGCAGGGTTATTGAAAAACGTGGTTGAATGCCAAACCCCCTCCTCATCCTTTAAGTCCAGGTCACTGGCCATCACCTATGAGAAGCTTTTCCTGATTCTTCCAGAGGCATTTGGCTCTTCTTTATGCTGTCTTTGCAATCCTTCTACCACATTCCCTGTGGACAGTGATGCTGCAGGCCTGTGAATGGGTTGTCAGGAGAGTTCAACAGTATGTCAGGGGAGTACAAAGGCGAACTTAGCTGTGAGGTCTTCCTTTCTAAGACGTTTTAGTCTTATTGGCCACTGCATTCCAGGGCCTGGCACAGTGCTTCACACTTTGTTGGAGCTCCTGAAATGCTCAGTGAATGAATGTGTGAATGAATGAATAAATAAATGTTTTACCTTGCATGATAATACTCAGTAAAATATTTTTCAACCACACGGTTTCCTAAAAGTCTTTTAGTTAAAAGCATACAAGTGAAAGAAAAATGCATTAACTTAAAAGGGAAACTGCCTATCTGTTCTTAATAAGGTAATGAAAGATGCTGAATCATCAAAAAAGCCTAAGCAATACTACTGCTTCAAGAAGCAGAGTGCATTAATACATTCTAAGAAAGCTTTCAATAGCAAAGTTCACAATTAAGCGTCATGGTGTTTAGGAGCCAAATACCTCTCAGCACCAGAAAGCAAAGTTGAATGGACAAACTTATTTTCTAAGCTTTCTGCACAATTGCAGTTTCATTATCATTAAATGCTTGAAATACACATATGCATAGAATGGTCTCTCATGAAATCACATTTTCCTTCTAGAAATGCTTCCTGTACTTCTGCACAGGGTGGTGAGGGAAATGTTTTCTACAGGGATGAGGTTATGATGAACTCAATGTGTATGGAAGGAGGCCTGGAGCAGTCAGGCGGGATGCTTGGCAGGGCCATGGGCCTGAGAGGGAGGGAAGTGCCCCCCAGAAGGAACGTGCTGTTCTGGCTCTGGGCTACTCTGTGCTTCCCACTGAGTCCCTGACACTCGATGAGAATTGTGGTAAGGAAGAGCCTGGTGGGAATCCCGGATGCAGCCGCGTGGGGTCAGGGTTCATAGTCCAGGGATAGAAACGGTAAAGCCTGTGGGCATAAGACCTCACTCTGGCCCCAAAGATGGTGGTTTCTGATCCCTGTTCTGTGTGGTGAAGCCCTCACAGCCTCTCAAATCTGGGTGAAACACATAACTATCCCTTCCTTTACTTATTTGCAAAATCACTGAAGGAATGTTTCAATTAGAATACAGAAAGATCTTTGTCAGGCACATCTGTGTCAACGAAGGCCAAGCTTTCAGGTAAGTTAGGATAATTTTTGCCAAATAGCTTTGGCATTGATACAGTAATAATAACAACAGATTTTAGTGCCCTGAATAATTAATTTAGATTGGCGGTTTGCATTGATTGAATTCACTAAATAAGTGTACATTTGTCTTCTTTCTGCTCTTGTGGGCCCACAGCTTTGACATTTAATATTAACAAACGTTACATGATGGGAGATTTTTGTTTATTGTGTAATTCAATAGCCCAGCATTAGAGCTGCTTATTAGCTGATTGTGAGATGCAAAGAAAAGGAAAATGACAATTTTCTTGTGCTGACTGGTTCAGATAATGGAATCCGTTAGTGTTGGCTCTCAATTATGCAAAAGTATAAAGTTGCCATGCAAGTATCAAACAGAAGGTTTTTTAGGGGGAAACAATAAACAAGGAAAACTGGAGAAAGATTGTGCCAGAAGATTACGTTTCTTGTGACAGGTTTTATCGCTCCAATATCAAGTTAGTTTCTTGGGGCTGAGTGGAAAGAAGGAGCAAGTCAGAGGAGGGAAAGGCAGAAACCAATAAGAAAAGCAATGTGAGGAGAGCAGCAATATTTTCCATCGTTTATCATTGACACTCCCAAATGAGTGTCTGAGAACTAAATCATCCTGTCGTTTCCCTAAGGGTTGAGGTCATGGGTAACAGAAGAAGAAACCACACTCACACCTTCTTCTCTGTAAAAGCAACCTGCTATCTAAGCAAGTCAAGTTTGTATCACGGCTGGTTCTAATTAAATACAGGATCGCTTCATTACTTCTCAAGCTCCCTGTCATGTCTATTGGTTCTCACTGAAAACGTCAGATAATGCTGCCTGGAGTCTCTGTTTTTTGACTACAGCTCTGTATACATAATTTGCATGACATTTCTACTACATGGGTATTCAGATAAATAAGTTTATTTGATAAACAGTGGATTGATTTTTGTACCAGGGGATGTTTTTCTTCTTTTGGAAATATGGGTATATAGAAATCTCAAATCCTCCATTCCCAGACAAGGGCCAGCATTTATTCACTCTTTAGTGAGGCATATGCTGACCGTTTTAGATGCATTCTCTCATTGAACCTTCTCAGGAACATTGAAGTAGTATTACCATGCTCATTGACAGTCCCATCTCCAGCTGTGGCTCCTAGAGGACCTCATGCCCAGACAGTAAACCTCCTAGTCCTTGGAATGCACACTCCTTTCCCAGCACCATACATATGCTTCTCTCTCTGTTGCTATTGGACTCGGGGATGCCCAGGCATATCCCAAAATACAGCCTGAACTGCAGCTCTTCGGCTTGATCCTCCTGAGGAGAGCTGGTTACTCACTCCCTTAGCTCATAGAACGACTTATACAAGCCTCTAATTCCATTATGTTGAAATTATGTGTACGCGTCTATATCTTTAAGCTGATCTAACTCTTTTAAGGACATGAAATATCATTTATTCATCCTTGTAACTTTGCGGCCTTAGCATCGGTTCTGACCTGTAAAAGATACTTGACAAATATTCTCTAAATTGGTAAATAGTTGTGGTTAATTTCATTAATTTATTAATGTCTTTACGTTAGCATCTAGGGTTATCTAAAGAGCGTCAAGTTTTTTGTTTCCATATTAGTTCTGATTATAAATATGCTTAAATATTTTTGTGTATTTCTGGAAAAAAAAGACTTTTGCTTCTGTGTGTGAAGAATTATCATATAACAAACTAATAAAAAATACATGTTCTTTTTAGGTGGACAATTAGCTTCCACAATGCCCCATTTCCACAAAGACTCAATGAAAATTTCCTGATTTAAAGTAACTCACAATATCAAAATGAGAGGCTGAGGTATATGCTGGAAAATGCATGGAATTTAGAACTCAGAGACCTCGATCTGAGTCCTAAACTTTTCCACTGAGTAGACTAGTAGCATTGGGGAAACTCACTTAACTATTTTTAGCATCCATTTACTTACAGAATCATTGTGATGTGTAAGTGGAAGGACTTATTTCTTTTTCCCAGATACCAGCTGCACAGAAGTGAATCAAACAGCCCCATCTCTGCTTTCAGGGGCCTCATGGTCCTGAGCGGGATTCAGACAACAACCAAGCACATAGAGAATAGACGGTGGAGAGAAGTGCTGTGGAGACAACTGTGAGTGGTACACGGTTGCCTGCTCTCTTCATTAGGGGTGTCAAGAAAGGCCTCTCGACCAAGGGGACACTTGAGCAGAAAGCCAGGGGAGTGAGGGAGTGGGCCACACTGGTCTAGGATAGGGCTGCCCGGGGCAGAGAGGTCAGCTGTCAGCATTCTTTGAACAATTGCTTTGAGTGTTCAGGAACTTGGAAGACCTATTAGTAATGACAGTTGTCTCAATGGAAGCAAAGGGGCACAAAGAGCCCCGTGCCCACCTCGCAGCACCTGGAAGTTCCCCTGCTCCACCTCACTGGGCTGCTTCCACTGAAATTCAAGATATTTGACTTTTCCCAATAATGCTAGATTGTTGAATTGCTAACACATTGCGTGTTCTATGCGTACTTTTTAAAAAAATCAGTAATTTAGAGCTCTTAAATTTGCTTTCATAGTTCCTGAAAACGTGTGCCTTTCTCCTATAAATATTGGCTAAACTGATCACTGTTTTGTAAATATATTGAAAGGAGCAATTAGAAAAGTAAATGTATAGACAGCTAATATTAAAATGTGCATCGATACACAAAATTTAGATACATAGATAAATGGCTCTTTAACTCGGCAGAATATTGTAGTTTTAAATGTGGATAACCTCAGAGTATCTTTAATATTATATTGCCTTAAGTTGCCAACTTTCACTTTTTTTTGTTCTAGTGGATAAATAAAAAAGCAGAGATTTCCATCATAGCAGCACTATGTACATTGACATTTATTGATTTCCATTGGTATCTGAGGTGGCTGACATTTTACTTTTATATGTTGTATTAATAAATTGTGGTTAAATGCTGCCTGTGCATTTTTTATTGAGGCCCTTTATTTGCTCTTGACTGTTTTCAAAAATTCTTTTGAGTTTCAGCATTTGGATTTTTCTTATTCTTTGTTTTCTTTTTGAGGAAATGTACAAATAGCACCATGGAAATCTATTTCCTAAGAAACATTTCAGCACAGAAATGCATACTCTATTCCAATTTACAGAGGTTGTTTATTGTTTCTCTTTCTAAAGTCCAAAAGAACAATGATTCACATATGATGGAACCACAGAACTGCAATTCAAAAAGTAAGAGATTCATTTTGGCACCTGGGTAAAATTGGTGTGAGCTAATGCAGTGTTTTTCGAGTGTCATTTTCAAGACCACTGCTGACACTGCAAAATCCACAGAAAACAAGAGAAACAACAATGATGAAGTAAAATTTTCATAAAGTGGCATTAATTGAATTTGAATACCTGCCCTAAATCTAATGTTATGTCATTTTAGGTTTTTGTTGTTAAAATATTCTTCTATGAATAATGGAGGTAATGCATGGATAACATAACTATTTTTATGCCTACAATAATAATTACATCCTTTTGAATAAGAAATATATTAACATGGTTCAAAATATTAAAAAAAGATAGTCCTTTCTACATGTGTTTCCCGTTTGCTATGGTTCCCCCTACCTATACACATTCAGGTAACCATTGTTATTAGTATCCGTTTGAAGTTCTCTTGTGCATACATAAGCAAAATAAATGTATCATATTTCCCCTCCTCCGCTTTGTTCACAAAACAATAGGGTATTGTACACATAGTACTGCATATTGTTTTTAAAAATACTTTTATTTTGAAATAATTATAAATGCACGCAAAGTGGCACAAAAATGTATAGGGAGGTTTCATGTACCCTTCACCCAGTTTTCCTGGTTGTAATATGCATGGCTAGGCTATGATAGCAAAACCAGGAGATTGACATTGGTAGACTCTACAGAGCATGTGCAGATTTTGCCAGTTTTATGTGTAGTTGTATAAAACTAGTGAAATGTGTCAACCATTAATCTGTTCTCTGTCCCTCAAATTTTATTTCAAAAATGTATGTATGGAATCGTACAATATGTACTTTTTGAGGTTGGCTTTTTCACTCAGTGTAATCCTCTTGAGATACATCCAAGTTGCTGCATGTATCAATAGTTAATTCCTTTTGATTGTGGTATAGTATTCCACAATAAGGATGTACCATGGTCTGTTTAACCATTTGTCTATTAAAGGAGATTTGAGTTGTTTCAAATTTTTGGCTATTCCTAATAAAGCTGCCATGAACATTTGTGTACAAAGTTTTGTGTTAACACAAGTTTTCACTTCTCTTGGATAATACCCAAGAGTATAATAGCTGGGTCATATGGCATGTGTATGTTTAGGTTTATGAGAAACTGCCAAACTATTTTCCAGAGTGGCTGGACCATTTTACATTCCTACTACCAGGTACGAGTGCCAGCATCGGGTGTTACCGCTCCATCTTTTGGCTGTTCTGATAGATTTGCAATAGCAGCTCACTGTGGTTTTCATTTGCATTTCCCTAATGACTGGCGACAGTGGCAGGTGATTATTTGCCATTTGCATGTTATCTTTACAGACATGTCTGTTCATGTCTTTTCTTCATTTAATAATTGGATTTTTGTTTTTTACTGTTGAATATTAAGAATTCTTTACATATTCTAGATATAAGGCATTTGTCTGATAGTAGCTTGCAAACATTTTATCCCAATCTGTAGCTGGTCTTTTATCCTCTTTATATGGACTTTGACAAAGTAAAAGTTTTACATTTTGATTAGGTCCCATTTATTTACTTTATTAGGTCCAATTTTTTTCCTTCACGGATTGTGTTTTTGGTGTCAAGTCTAAAAGCTCTTATATTCCTAGGTCTTGAACATCTTCTTCTGACCACTTTTTCTAAAGTTTTATAGTTTTATATTTAAGTCCATGACCCAATTTGAGTTAATTTTTGCTTAAAGTGTGAGTTTTAGGTTGAAGTCCAATTTTTTGCCTATGAATGTCCAAATGCCAAACACCCTTTATTGGAAAGGCTATCCTTCCTCTATTGAGTTACTTGTGTGCCTTTATCAAAAATCAGTTGGCTATACTTGTATGGAGTGATTTCTCTATTCTGCTCACTGATACATGTGTGGACCCTCTGCCAATACTGTAGCTTGAATGCTGTAGCTCTCTAGTACTGTAGCTTTATAGAAAGCCTTCAATACTGAATACTTTATAGTAAGTATTGAATACTGTAGTTTTATAGTAAGCCTTGAATACTGAATATTTTATAGTAAGTATTGAATATTGCTTTATAGTAAGACCTAACCTGGGGTACAGTAATTCCTCCCACTTTATTCTTCTTTATCAAAACAGTGTTAGCTATTGTAGGTTGTTTGCTTTCCCATATAAGTTTAGAATGAGCTTGTCTATGTCTACAAAACACCTTTGGATTTTGGTGGCAACCGTGTTAAATCTATGGATTGATGTGGGAAAATTTCATCTTTATTAAGTTGAATCTCCCAGCGATAAACAGGGTATGCCTCTTAATTTATTTAGCTCTTCTTTTCTTTCTATCACCAGCATTTTATAATTTATAGCATATGGATCCTGTATATGTTTAGTTAGATTTATACCTAAGTATTTCCTTTTCTTTGGAGTGATCATTGCACATACTTTTTCTTTTTCTCTTAGTAATAAATCACGAAAAACTTAATATAGTTTATAGACAGGTTCCTCATTTCTTTTTACAGCTTCATAATACGGTATTATGGATAAGTATCATATTTTAAGTAATGGTCTACAGATGTATATTTGGGTTATTTCTAATTTATTGCTATTGCAATTAAAAAATATATATATAAGTATATATTTGTGGTACTTTTATGTGTATCTGCATGATACATCCCCAGAAGTGAGTTCATCAGTTTGAGGGGTACTTGATTTATAATTGTGATGTTTGAGTATTGCCCTCCAGAGACAGTGCCAGTTTGTGTTCCCACCAGCAACCTATGAGAGTGATTGTTTCCCCACAGCTTCCCCAACAGAGTTTGATGTCAAATATTCTGACACTGTCCTATAGTGTAGTTTTAATTTGCATTTATCTTATTTTGAGTCAATTTAGGCAAGTTTTTGTTTGTTTAGGGGCTAGTTATATTTGTTTGTTTGTTAACCCTTTGTTCCAGGAGTTGTCAATATTTTTTCCATTGTGTCATTTGCCTTTTAACTTTGTTTATGATGTGTTTGCCATTCTATAGCAAACAATGTCATGATGAATAGTCTTTACTTATAGCATTTCATACATTTACACATCTGTAGGATAAATTCCCAGCTGGGGAACTACTGGGTCAAAATTTATACACATTTGCAACAATGTTCTGAATAGATAGCCATCACAATATATCATTTTTCTCTAAGTTATTTTGTAATTTAACACAATGCCAATAAAAAAATGCCAACAGGCTTCTATTTTAGCTGGACAAGCTAAAGCTAATATGAAAAATAAAACAGAATAGCTCGGAAAGCTCTCCAACATATAGACACTCTGAGGAGACTAGTTCCACCAGACTTGAAAACACAGTAAAAGCCTGTATAATTATAACAGAATGTATATCAATGTCAGAATGTGCTGACAAATGAACAGATAGAGCTATGAAATGGAGTAGAAAGTTCACTGAAAGATCCAACTACATATAGAAAATTGGGATATGATGTAGCTTGAATCTTAAATTAGTAAAGAGAAGATAGATTCGGCTACATTGATACTATTTTTTACTTATCAGCACAGCAAACTTCAAAGGTTTTCTGGCACACTCTGGAAGGCTGTGGAAAACCAGGTCTCCATACGTTGCTGGTAGTTGTCTAGGCCGCTACTACGTCTGTGAATGGCCACTTGGCAATATCTTTTCTTGCTTGGTGGTGAGTATTTCTTTCCACCTTTAGCAAGGATAGTGTTTTTGTTTCAGTGATTATAAGTTTACATGATAGTCCTCATCTTCTGCTACTTTGGACACTAATCTATTAGTTGCTACCATGCGCCACTGTATATCTAGTGTTTCTTACTCTCCTCTCCCTTCACCCTTTCCTCTATAGCCCAATGTTACTCACTATTAGTAGTTTTTTGAGTGTCTACCTTTGTACCCCTGTGTCATGGCTTCTCTTTGACCTCCTCAGAGGTGTGCTCCACCCTGTCCCACCCTAATCTCCATCTGGGAGGCTGCTGACCTGTACAGACCAACAGGTCCCTCACCAACTGGTTTCCAGCTAGGTTCAGCAGGAGACCTGAAGGAGGGACATGAGTGAAGTCGGGACCTTCTTGTGGGTTGCTTAAGACTGTTGTGTTCTTTGGTCTTCAAGGTAGCCTTCTTTACAGCACCTTCTTCTCCAGGTTTTACTAACAGCTTCTCACCCTCATACTTTTGGGTCCTAAGGGTGGTAAAAGCTCTGCTGTTGATGTTTGCACAGTGCCCACACCTTTGTAAATATTCTGTTTATTAAGCCTTTCTTGGGTGTGCAGTTGTTTCCTGGCGAGTCCCTGAAACACTCAGTTACTATATACCTGTATTTAGACCCACCACATCTTATCTGCAATTCAGATATTTAGAAAATTCTGAAAAGTAAACTCCTTATTTTTTGTTTATGTAGATTTGGCACAAATTTACTCAGTAGGCAAAACCTGAGCAGAACTCTTTACAGTCTTTTTTCTATGACTTAGTGTAAATATTCACGTTTCACTGCAGAAATTTTTTAAAGCTGCTTTTATTATGGAGAATTTTAAATATACAAAAAAAGTAGAAGAGTATAATAAACCCACATGTGCTTATATTCCCCAATGACTATCTACTCATGACCAATCTGTTCCCATTTATAGCACCATTCACTTTTTTCCTAGAGCCTAATCAGGAGACAGAAGTCACAAGTAATTTGAACAGGAGTATATTAATATAAATATTTATTAACTATAAAATGACATTGGAATCATAAGGGATTGGATAGTAAAAAGTAAACAACCCTAAAGAGCATACGAATAGTAGATATAACGATCAGCTACTACCCATAGAGCTGAGACAGATCGCCCAGGCTCAGGATCCAGACCTTGTTGGAGATCATGGACTCAATGAATGGCTGAGACATCACTGTGGTACCGAGCTGGAGAATTTGCCCCGTAGGGTACCAGGAAAGCCATTCACAGGGCAGTGTCTTGCTGAAGTTACTCTGCTATAAAACTTCCCGTTACTCGTGTACAAAACATTTATGTTATTATTCTTATTGATATTCATATTGTCCCATGGTGTTATCTGGTATACCTATCTGTTCTAAGTGTATTTCGTACATTTTCTTTCCTAGATCTGGAATCATCCATTTCTTCAAGGAGTTCTGATTCCTTTCAGTGGGAAATAATATTTGGAGAACCATAACGTGTTCTAGGAGTGCTCTTCACTCTGAGTTGGTCATTATTTGCAGAGATTTCAGTGGACTTAAATAGAAATAAATATTATATATATATATGTATATACAATCAATCACATGCCACATAACGACATTTCAGCCAACAACTGATTGCATATCCAAGGGTGGCCTCATAAGATTGATACCATATAGCCTAGGTGTGTAGCAGGCTGTATTATCCAGGTTTGTGTAAGTGCTCTCTGTGATGTTCACACAATGATGAAATTATCTAACAACACATTTCTCAGAACGTGTCCCCAGTCAAGTGAAGCATGACTATATACATATGCATATAGAATACGTACAAAATACTCATAAGTTCTTACTAAAACTTTTAATTCAAATTCAGAACTACTAGGTTTTTTACTTAATGTCTTCCACTTTTCTCTGTTCTCTTAAGCTGAAAAGCCCAGCTCTCAAGGACACTGGGACTGATAGAATTAGATTGTCAGATAATTTTTCATCTGCTTTATCCCCAATTAGCCATGCAGCAATCTCAGGATAGCAACTTCGATGCTACCAGCAATATTATTACTAAAACACTTACTTTGTTGTTGTTGTCCTTGGTTATATTTAATTGGCATTTTAAATTCACAAGTGTTGTCCCTGCCCATGTGATTGTGCCACCATCTGGATAATAAATAGATTTGCTTCACTTTATTTTAAATTCTAAGGTTTATTGTTTATTTTGAGATAATTTTAGGCTTATAGAAGAGTTGCAAATATAGTACGAGAGTTCCAGTATATCCTTCACCCAGCTGGCACTTAGGTTAACATGTTACATAGCCATAGAATATTTGTTTAAACTAAGAAATTACCCTCTGCCAAATATAATTAACTAAACACAGAACTAGTTCAGATTTTACAAATTTTTGCATTAATATAGTTTTTCAGTCCCAGCATGCTATACAGAATCCCACCTCTTATTCTGTTTTCATGTCTTGGTAGTCCCCTCCCATCTGTGATAAGTTCTCAGTCTTGCCTTGTCTTTCATGGCCTTGACACTTTTGAAGAATACTGGCCCAGTTATTTTACAGCATGTCCCTCAGTGTGGGTTTGTCTTATGTTTTTCCATGATTAGGTTGAGGCTATACATTTTGGGAAGGATGCCGCAAAGGTGCTGTGATCACGTGCCCTTCTCAGGGCATACTATCAGGGGATACATGATGTCAATATGTGCTGCTGGCGATGTGAATCTTGATTACTTGGGTAACGTGGGTGTCTTCTAGAATTCTTGATTGCAAAGTTACTTTTTCCTTTGTAATTACCAAATGTTTTAGGGGAGATACCTGGAGACTATGCAAATATCCTGTTTCTGCTTAAACTTTTCACACAAATTTTGGCATCCATGAAGACATCTTGCCTGTGGCAATTATTATTGTGGTGTTTTAATGGTGATTTTCTTTTTCCCCCATCCTTTCTACATTTGCTAATTAGAATTCTTCTGTGAAGAAAAGATGTTATTCTCCCCCACACTTATTTATTTATTTATTCAGTTATTTATTTACAGCTTGACTCATACAATAGACTCATGGATGTTTATTTTAGTCTTTGGATTATAAAACAACTTTCATTATTTTTTTGACTAGTTGTTCAATCTTTGGCCATCCAGAGCTCTTTCAAGCTAGTTCCTGTGCCATTTGAATAGTTTTCCTCTTTTCTTCAGTTTTTTTCTTTTAGCATTTATTAATTTCTGGCATCACAAGACACTCAAGGCTAAACTTGTCTATTCTCTGCCCCAGCCCTAGAATCAGCCACTTTTCTCAGGAGCCTTGATTCTTTTTATGGGAGAACGGTACTGGAAGATCCGGGTGTGAGGCGTGTTCACTGCTGCCGCAGTGTCATAGAGCTAGGAAATCTACGTGTGCATACTCACTTATAGCCCACCCTGCTGGTCTGGTAACCGCCAGTAAAGAGTCGGTGTTCTCACCACCATGGTCTGCATTCATTTCTTGGTCAGGGAATCACACCACCCATCATCTCTCAATTGTCATACGTGGTGGCTGTGTGTTGCTGGGATGCTGAAAGCTGTGCCACCAGTATTTCAAATATCAGCAGGGTCACCCATGTGGACAGGTTTCAGCAGAGCTTCCAGACTAAGGCAGACTAGGAAGAAGGACTTGGCCACCCTCTTCCAAAAATATTGACTATGAAAACCCTACGAGTAGCAGGAGAGCATTGTCTGGTATGTGCCGGAAGGTGAGAGGATACTGCAAATAGACCAGGCAGGGTTCTGCTCTGGGAGGTGGAATTGACTGAATAGCAGTTACAACAACAAATACTTACTTATGCATACACACATTTATATTTATTTCTGTACTTAATTATTGAAAAATACATTTTAAAATTTAGTCCATATTGATATCTCACTCCAATCTAGCACCACAGACTTCATTCTAGACTTTCCTTTTCTTTATATGTCACTTCTTTCTCTATCAGAGAGAATCTTGCCTCTTATCATCTACAATGTGTTTACTTCTTTGTTCAACTTTAGGATACAAATCACTTCAGAGTTGGTATTCCATACTCCTTCTTTTCAACATTATATAGCCTTGTCTCATCCTTGATCTTAGAATGAAGCATTCAGGCTTTCACTATAAAAGATGCTTGTAGATTTCCCTGTTTCTTCCTACATTTCTTTTTGTCTTATGGCCTCCTAGAGTTGTATTTTCCCGGACCACATTTTATATTGTTAAAGGGAAGGGAAGGGCTAGAGCACTTTTCAATGCTTTGTACTCTGCAGACTCTACTTCTTTTGCTGTCACAGAGACTGTTTCTGCCCACGTGGCTCTGGCTCAACTATGTGATTTTTATGCAGCTCCCCAAGTTTTGATTCCCTGAACTAATTAGTATGGAACTAATTATTAGGGAGTCAATAGTCCTGCTGACCCCAGTTCCTATATCTGCTGTAGGCAGACAATGTACTATTTCAGGGTGAGCCTCCCACCAACAGGAAGTGAATTTTTGCTGTCATTTTCTGAGTTTTACTGGTACTTCATCCTCATGTCTTTCCATTTTCCCTCTTTTTACTCTCTGCTCAATATCAGCAGTTACATTTGACTTGAAATCTGCAGGTTATATGGTATTATATTTATCTTTTTGTCTTGCAGAAATTGAAGTTTGAGTTTTTGTGTTTTCCTCTCTTGCTTTTCTATAATTTTTCAGCATAAACAGAGAAAAAATTGATTTTTAATGTCTACACTCAGTAAAGGGAGACTTTGGCAATACCATATTGCTGCTTCTATCTCTGTTTTTGTTTTTTTTTTTTAACTTAAGTGGTAGAAATGTGAAGATTGGGGAAGTAGTAGAGTTGGTGACCAATTACAAATTTTGGAGCTACAGAAATGTGACTTACAATCCTGCTTTACTACTTACTGTTTGTGCAGCTTACTGTGTTGAGCAAACTATCATTACTGAGCCAGTTTCCTTAGATATAAAATACAGACCGTAATAACCATTTTATGGGAGGATTGCAAAGATTACATGAGAAAAGCTATGCTCAGAGTTTGGCCTTCTCACGTGCTCAAAATTTATTACTGTCCCCTGCTGCCAAGAACTCTCCTAAAGTTTTTAGCGGGTGCTTGAGTATTATGAGAAAGTCTTTTTTTTCATTTTACTAAATCTATCTAAGTAATACATTCTAATCTCTTAAATAGTTGTGTCCCTTGGTGTGTGGGAGGGTTAATTCTGTAATACATGATCACTTTGGAAATTATTAGAGTCTTTGGAAAAAGAGACACTCTGATTTTTAAGAGAAACATATGTATGAACCAGAAGTTATCATTCCTGTATCAAAAATCACTCCAAAGTACAAATTTTTAATTAAAGAAAAATAAAGATTGTCTTGTTGCTTTTCAAAAACGTAACTTGGGCTGGATTGTCTTCATCTAAGAATTCTGTAAAGACCATGAGATCAGGTAGAAAATCAGTATTTTCTTCCCTTCTTTTATTTGTGAAAAATACAATTAGTCTTCACTGATTACTGAGAAAATTTTCTGCTGCTTCTAGTGGATTATAACTTTACTTACTGTATTTTCATGGTGTTCAATGGCTCCTGAAAACGTAAGTATAACATTTTGTGAAACTATCATTGTCATATTTCAAGGAGAGAATGAAAGGAAATGAATGAGACAAGAAATGAGAATGCTTAAAAGAAGGGTGGTGGAGAATAGGGTCAGCAGTTTCCTGAGAGCTGGCACAGAGTATATTTCTGCCTCATTCCCTTTCCGCTGCCTGCACACACACACTCAATGCCGCACACTGGCATCGCTGCAAGAACAGGCAATAGAGGTGTGGTTTTGTCCCAGCACAGGGCGAAGCAGACAGTTCTATTTGCTTCTAGGATGCAAAAGTCTTTTATGCGTTGGGTCTTATTTGTCTTTTGATTATAAAAGGAGGTTTGAAAGACAGTGTGGTTTTCTGAAGGAATTCTAGGTAGTTTCCCACAAATAACTAGAAAAGAAGTAAGGAGTCCAGCTGCAATACTTTATTAAACTTCAGAGAACAACCTACATTCATATTACATGTGGTGTATTTTCACTTTGTTATGTCTTAAAAAAATTCACAGACCAATATTTCTCTTTGAAATTAAAATACATCTCTACTTAGAAACTACAAATGAATACCAAAACACAAAAATATAAGAATCTTAATTTTATGAAGATTAAGTAGATAGATTTGAGATATGAATCATTATGATAGTGATATTTGATATTTATGAGTATATTTCTAAGATGTTTTATGAAAACATTACTTGCCTTCTATAATCATCTCATTTATCATATAGAAAGAAAACAGGGTAATTAAAATAAAAGTGCCTTGAATATAAAGCCTCATTAAATGATAATTGTATAATTTTTTTTTTTTGGTGAGGTAGATTGGCCTTGAGCTAACATCTGTTGCCAATTTTCCTCCTTTCTCCCTTTTTCTCCCCAAAGCCCCAGTACATAGTTGTATATCTTAGTTGTAAGTCCTTCTAGTTCTTCTATGTGGGACACCACCACACCATGGCATGATGAGTGGTGTGTAGGTCCATTCCCGGGATCCAAACCAGTGAACCCTGGGCCACTGAAGCAGAGCTTGTGAACTTAACCACTATGCCACCGGCAAGGCCATAAATGATAATTCCATGAAAGAATTTTGAAAATAATTCTAATTGAAAATGAAATTTTGTAATCAGAAATATGTTAAATTCAATTTAAATGTCTATTTTTGAAAATTAATATTTCGAAGTCTGGTGATATATTTTAAATTGTAATTCTTTAAAGTACCCTTGATTTTATGAAAGAAAACACTTTTTTGGGGAACAATATTGAATATTCAAATAGAAAATGTTATCCCAACCCATACGTTAAAACATTTTAAACTTCAGTTGTCAGGTGTGCATACTACGGATGTGACTCCCATAGTATAGACACTGAATTCCTACTTTTACTTTTAAGATCTTGGTTCTTATGTAATAGCAATTTAGACCTTGAAGAAATATCGTGGGTCATTGGTTCCTCCCTTTCCTTACTAATATGAAGAAATCAAGACCCAAGAGAATAAGCAATTTGCCCTGAATGCTCCAGGTATTAGTATTGTTACTTCTCCATGGGAATAACTCGTAATGAAACTTCAGAATAATAAAACCCGTAGAGTTTCAGCACTGAATGGTCTTTTATTCTTGCCTAAGCTAGGTAGGATGGAAGCTGCCATTTTCCTTACAGCCATAGCCAATGAGTCGGCTTATATTTATTCTAACCCCTTGGTCTTCTCAAGACAAATTTTACCTGTTTCCACATTTCTTATATTGAGTGAGAAAAGAAGAGAAATTATATTTATTTTTAAAGTCCATTTACTTTACCCAGAAGAAAGTTTTGAATTGTATATGTTCTAAGACTAGCATTCTTTCTCTGTTTCTCCTGTAGTATATTTTCCAAACTTTTGCAGCTTTTCCTGCTATGCCATATCTCACCTTAGGAACCTGCTGCTTCTTGCTAATGTCTGAATACCGCTTGACCATTTATAATGTCCTTTGACAATGATCCCATTTGAGATCTGAAACAACACTGTGAAGTAGATGTTGCTGTACTGTAGGTAAATCTGGCCTACTTGGCTCTATGATCCAACAGAACTTTGGTGAGATCCTGGGTGGGAGACTCCAGACCTCACACTCCATCTGGCACACCATGCAGCCGCTTCGAGGAAAATCCCCAGGAAACTGATGCCAAAGAAACCACCTGTGATTGCTCCATGGTTGATGAGAAAAGGAGAGGCAGGATATAGGGGACAATATGAGTTAGGTTTGTTTATGGCATCAAGAACCCTTTACTCTAGTTGACTAACTTACACAAAAGTTAGAAAAATGTGGAGGGCTGCTAAGGTAATTTGAAGCTACTAAAATCCTTTAAATGGAGAATGAACAAAATCAGTATTTATGGAATAGTTATCATGTGTTGGTCTCTGTGAAAAGTGCTCATGACTATAAATGCATTGAAGATCCATTGTTTTTTCTGTCTGAACTTCCTCCTTTGGAAATGGTCCTTCCCCTCCTCTCAGATCATCTGCCCCCATCCCCTTTCTCCTGGTGGCAAAAACATTATATATATTATTGCATTTGTAGCAACCATGTTATAAACTGACCCAAATTTTGGTCAATCCTGATTCATTTAAGGGGTGGGAACCAAATTGAGACAATGAATCTCTTTCTACTTTGGACTTGAAAACGGGAGAAAGTCAAGTAGTAAAGCAACAAAGCTTGAGAAATGTACAAAACCATGTTTTTTGCTGTGGGGACCAGGAAAAGTGTCTATGTCTCATAGAAAGAGTGAATTATCAATCAAGCAAATGTGGAAAGGGAAACACAGCTGACATGTAGTCAAGGTGTTCTGATGATGTTCAAATACCCTGACTTCAATTGTTTTTGGAGGCTCAGATATATTCCCATCTTTAGTCCAACAACACAGTCTAATACCCTTAACATAAATTCCTAGATTTTGCTTAAACTGGTTTGAAGTGTGTTTTTGTCACTTGCAAACAAAATAATTAACTAATATAATGGCCGTTGCTTTTAGGAACTAGTTCTGGCTTTGTTATGTGAGACATATTAGATGAAAGAGAAGCTGAAGATAAAGATATTAGGTAGAAGGCAACAGTAAATAGTTTAGGAAAGTGGTAATAAAAGCCTGAACTGAGAGGTTGCTGGAAATTATAAGAAGAGGATGTAAGAAAGGAAGTTAGGTAAAAAGTGGATTGGAGTTGAAAAAGAATAAATTAATATAGATAAAGGTATATACACACACATCTCTCTTTACATAGTACAAATCTCTTAGTTCAGGCTGCTATAACAGAATTCCACAGACGAGGTGACGAGGCGACTTAAATGACAGAAATTTATTTCTCACAGTTCTGGTACATGAGGAGTCCAAGATGAAGGCGCCACCAGAGCTGGTGTCTGGGGGGAGCCCTCTTCTTGGTTTGCAGGCAGCTGTTTTCTTGTTATATCCTCACATAGTGGAGAGGGAGAGAAAGACAGATCATCTCTCTTGTGTCTCTACTTACAAAGACACTAATCCCATTCCTGAGGGCTCCACTCTCATGACTTAATTACCTCCTAAGGGCCCCACCTGCAAATTTATCACACTGGAGAGTTAGGCTTCAATATATGAATTTTGGGGAGACACAAACATTTAGTCTGTAGCAACAAGTGTGTATGTTCATGCACACACACAAACACACATGCATATATTACCCTTTTAAGAATTTTAGTAAATGGAAGCAGCAGAAGGAAAGGACAAAACTGATAAGGGTTAAAAGATCAAGAAGAGGTGTTGGTTATTTTTTTAGGAGGAAGGATTCTAGTAGGCCAAGGGAAAGTATCAGTAGGGGAGAGGATGAGAATTTGAGGACATACTAGTGTGGGGCCCTGAAGGATATGAGAGATGAATTGGTAGACAAAACATGGTAAACTTCATATGGAAGAGAAATTCTTCAACTTCTCAGTTTCTCCTTCCAACCATGAAGCCCTATAAACCTTCAGAGAAATAGACACCCAGCTGACCCAGGCCCCTCCTGATAACTGCTGGTTCTGCCATCACCCAGTCACTTTTGAAACCTGGTTCTCAAGCCTGGAACCTTTAAGAGGTCTGGGATGAAGACAGACATGAGGGATAAGATGCCCTTTTTTCTTAACATAATCAGGGGCTCCTCTTAATAAGCCAGTGGGCAATAGAAGAATCCCAACTGACCTCCTCTCTTCCATCAAATGTGGGACACTGCCTCCATCTCTACTAGACACACAGGACCTGATTGTGAGGTCCAGGACCTCTAAGGAAGTGAATCTGAGGCCTGGGCTCCCATGGGCAAAGGCTCCATGGTTTCCAAACTCTTAAATATCCTGTGTGGTGATCTAGTGGTTAAGACTTGGTGCTGAGCGCTGTGGCCTGGGTTCATTTCCCTATCAGGGAGCCAAACTACTTGTCTCTCAGTTGTCATACTTTGGTGGCTGTGTGTTGCTTTGATGCTGAAAACTATACCACAGGTTTTTCAAATACTAGCAGGGTCACCCATGGTGGACAAGTTTCAGGGGACCTTCCAGACTAGACAGACTAGGAAGAAGGACCTGGCTATCCACTTCTGAAAAAATTGACCATGAAAACCCTATGAATAGCAGTGGAGCATTGTCTGCTATAGCACCAGAAGGTGAGAGGCTGGTGCAAATAGACCGGGTAGGGTTCCATTCTGCTGTGCACGGCGTCCCTAGGAGTTGGAATCAACTCAACAGCACTAACAAGAACAAAATATCCTGTCAGTTACAGAGGATGGGAAAACTACCCACCCTACTCTCATGGTTCCTAAAGACTCGAATTTTGAAGCCTAAGCTTCCAGTATGCTAGAAGGAGAAAATATGTCTGGGGAACCTTCCCACTACATCTCACCCCAGGTTCTGAAAGGCTTCAGTACTTGCCTCCCTATAACTGAAGCTGGAGGCAGACTCCTACTATCCCTCACCTCTGCTATCCATCTTCTCCTTTCCTTCTTGCAGCCTCTGTTGTTGATTTATCCTAGATCCTGTGCTTGCTAGGTGGCCAAACCTGTGTGAATCTAAAGCCCTCCAAATAAGCACTCTGAGGTGGCTGCTTAATCCCATTTTTCCTAACCTCTGGAGGGCAAGGAATACCAGGAATTCTTTCATGAAGATGATGGAGTGAAAACAAAGGAGGATGTAGATTACAGAAAAATGTTAAGGTGCAGAAGACGAAGGATGAGGGAGCTCACATAAGATGGCTTCAATCTTCTCAGTAGAGTAGAATTCAAGGCAATTTGTTTTAAATTAGGAGGAGAGAGTAGTGCTAGGTCGTTAGTTTTAGGTCTCAGGAGACTTAAAAAGTGGAATGACAGTTGAGTGAAATTATAAGAAAGTCAACATACTAATACAACTCGTCAAAAGAGTAGATGAGTATAGTGTCTTCAGGAAAAGTTTCTTTGTTAGAAATGTTGGATGAACTAGCAGTATAAGTAGAGAAAAAAGACACTGGGTTGCACCCTGAGCTGGAAACTGTCACATTGAAATGTCAGAGGATAAATAGTATAAGGCATTCTAGAAGTGGGAGAGACTTCTTTCAATGTTTTGAATATCACACAAAGGACAAAGAAGCAAAGAAGGAGGATAATGAGAACAAAGGGATTTGGTCTGAGTTCAAAGTTCTGAAGATATAACAGTTTTGGGTTGTTGAAGGGATTTAACAGGGAGGTTGAGTGTTGAAGTATAATAAAGATAAAAGTCATTGTTGAAGGAAACAATTGTGAAGTTAGAACTGTAAGAGGACTTTGAGTTGTGAGTAAAACAAAAACAATATTTAAATATCATCTTCAGAAGCATCACTACCACCCATCACCACCACTACCACCACCACCAACAGCAACAAGAACACTGCCTGTATGCCACATGTATAAATCACTGAGGAATTTAGTGGAGTGTCCTGGAGGTTGGAGAATGAATTAGATGAAGAAGAGAGTCAATTATTTGAGTTATATAATTTCAAAAAGAGAAGGCATTGATTAATGGTGGTAACAATATTCTAGGGGTAAAGTGAGTTGGGTAGGAGTTCATTTGTGAGAAACACTGCATTGTCAGGTTTCAAATAAGGGAAAGAAGTAGAAAGAATGTTTGAAAAAGAAGTTGAAGAGAATTCAGGGGCAGGGGAGAAGGCTAGTCAAGAAGCACTTAGGGATGAGTTAACTCAGAACTGATTAACCTAGAAATCAGAGAAGAGGGGAAATAATCATGGTGAAGGATTTGGAAAGTGCTTTGGAGGAACATTGAAAGCAAGAGAGGAGGGGAAAATTAAATAGACTGCTCATGTGGAAGATCACAAAGAACTACAGTAGAAGGACATTTTTATCTGGCAATCTGAATAATGAAAGTATCCAACCAATGAAATTGTTCTAAAAGGGCTTTTTCTGGTTGTCTATTAAAAAAGGAAGTCATACCAAAATACTGTGTGGCAAATCATTTGTTGGAATACTTGAGACTTAGTGAAGGCATTGCACAGATACACTGGGTCCCAAAAACTTTGTGATGATAAATTGGCCCAAACCATGGCACATGAAATGGGAGTGCAGAACTTAATAGAAGCAACATCATGGTTGTCTAGCTGATCATATTTGAGAAATGTCTCCCAGTTATATTTTGGCAGGTAAAAAAATATTTCAATGTATTAAATTGTTATTAGGCAAACATCTATTATGTTTCTAATTTCTTACTCTATAAAAGATAGAAAAAAAAAAGAGCAAAAATTTGGGCCATGGCAGCACTACATTAAGTGGTAGAAGCGAATGGGAATAAAATTATCCAAACTCCAGAAATATTGTTAATCTTGAAGCAGATCAGATCTTGTTCATTCCAGGTAAATGATATTCTTTGAAATCAGTTTCAAGTTTCCAGCTGAAACATGGATATGAGTGATTCTACTATAAATTTACCTTCCATTACAAAATGTGCAACTATAATATTCTTTCACAAGCCATAATTGCTTTTTAGATTAAATTATGATTCATGTATCATCTTCAAGGGCTTAATTATTCTCTCCAAACAAAGAAAATATTTATGGAATACAGAGAGCACAAAACATGGATAAAGCCATATGATTTTTCTAATCTTAGTAATATGTTCCACACATAGGTATAATGGACTTTACTCTGACTTTTTTTGGGGTCATTTTATTAAAAAACTTTTTTGACCCTCCTTACAGCTTAGAAAGACTTACAGAAAACTCTATATGAATTTTGTCAGTATCAACGCAAGAGAAATAATTTCATTTTACTTTATGTGACTTTTTAGTGAATTGGAGGAAAAATTATTTTTAATTTCTGTGTTAAATTATTTCTATAATTTATGTCTATACAATAACTAGAGATGTGCATGGAAGATACTTAAGTCAGATTAAAAAATAACTATGTTTAAACAGATAGTAAAGATTGGAGGAGGTGACTACTGGTTCAAATGTGAAAATAGCAATGCAAAGCTCCAAGGAACATGAAGAATCAAGTAAATATGACATCACCAAAAGATCATAATAATCCTCCAGTAACCAAACACAATGACATGGAGATCTGCAATTTACCCTACAAAGAATTCAAAATAGCTATTTTAAGGAAACTCAATGAGCTACAGGGAAACACAGAAAGACAGTTCAACAAAATCCTGAAAACAATACAAGAACGAAATTAGAAATTCAATGAGGACATAGAAATAATAAAAAAGAACTAAATAGAAATTCTGGAGCTGAAGAATTCAATGAATGAAATGAAGAATGCAATAGAGAACATCAACAACAGAATAATCAGGCAGAAGAAAGAATCAGTAAGTTAGAGGATAGGAACTTTGAAATAAGTCAGTCAGAGGAGAGCAAAGAAAAAAGATTGAAAGGAATGAAGAAATTCTACATGATCTCTGGGGAACCCTAGAAAGAACGAATATTAGAATCATTGTAATTCCAGAAGGAGAAGACAGGGAAAGAGACAGAAAGCTTATTTAAAGAAATAATGGTTGACTGCCAGCCTGGTGGCATAGTGGTTGGGTTTGCACACTCCACTTTGATGGCCCAGGGTTCACGGGTTTGAATCCTGGGTCTGGACCTGTGTACTGCTCATCAAGCCATGCTGTGGCAGCATTGCACACACAAAGTAGAGGAGGATTGGCATAGATGTTAGCTCAGGGCCAATCTTCCTCACAAAAAAAAAGAAAAGAAGAGAAATAATGACTGAGAGCTTCCCAAACCTGAGGAGAGATTTGGACAGCCAAGTTCATGAACTTGATGTATTACCCCATTATTTCCATCCAAAATGATCTTCTCCCAGACACATTATAATGAAACTGTCAAAATTCAAATACAAGGAGAAAATCCTAAGAGCAGGAAGAGGATAAAATCTTGTAACTTACAAGGGATCCCTCATTAGGCTATCCACAGATTTCTCAGAAGAAACCTTAGTGGTCAAGAAAGAGGGATGATGTATTCAAAGTGCTGAAAGAAAAAAGTCAGCCAAAAATATTTGATCCAGCAAAATTATCCTTCAGATATGAGGGAGGAATAAAGACTTTCCCAAACAAAGCTAAGGGAGCTCATCACTACTGCACCTGCTTTAGGAGGAATTCTGGAAGGAGTTCTTCAAGTTGATATGAAAAGATGCTAATTAGTTAACATGAAAATGTATGAAATTCTACAGCATACTAGTAAAAGTAAATGTACAATTTGACATAGCAAACCCTAAATCTGTAATATCATGATGTGTTAACCTTTTAACCATAGTATAAAGATTAATGGAAAAGGATATTAAAATGAACTATAGCTATTACAATTTGCTAGTGAACTTAAAATATAAAAAGAAGTATGCTGTGACATTAAAAACATAAAGGGAGTGTAAAAGCATCGAATTTTTGTATGTAATTGATCTTAAGTTACTATCAGCATAGGATAGACTGTTATGTCTACAAAATGTTTTATATATGCCTCATGGTAACCACAAAGCAGAGACCTATAGTAGATTCACAAAAGATGTATAGAAAGGAATCAGAGCATACTAACATGGAAAACCACTACCCCACACAGGTATGCAGCAAGAGAGGAAAAAAAGTACAATGGAACTAGAAATCAAACAGAAAGCAATTAACAAGATGGAATTAGTAAGTCTTTACATGTCAATAATTACTTGAAATGTACTCATATTGGATTCTCCAATCAAAAGACATAGAATGGCTAGGTGGAATGAGAAACAAGACTCAACTGTACAAGAGGCTCACTTCAGCTTTAAGAACACACATAACCTCAAAGTGAAGTGATGGAAAAAGATATTCCATGCAATTGGAAACCAAAAGTGAGAGTCGCCACACTTAATTCAGACAAAATATATTATAATCTAAAAGAGGTACTAAGTGACAAGCAGATCATTATACAATAATAAAGGGATCAAGTCATCAAGAAGATATAACAATTGTAAATATATATACACCTAACATCAGAACACCTAATTATATTAAGAAAATACTAAAGATCTGATGGGAGATATAGACAGCATCACAATAATAGTAGTGGACTTCAATATTCCATTTTCAACAATGGATAGATCATCCACACAGAAAAATAAAAAGAAAACACTGGACTTGGACTATACTTTAGACCAAATGAACCTAACCAACATATATAGAACATTCCATCCAACAGCAGCAGCATACATATTTTTCTCAAGTGCATAAGGAACATCCTCCAGGACAGACCATATTATAAGCCACAAAGCAAGTATTAGTAAATTTAATATTATTGAAATCACACTTCGTATCTTTTCTGACCACAATAGTATGAAACTAAAAATCAACAAGAAGAAACCTGGAAAATTTACAAACATGAGGGGACTAAACAACATGGTCCCAAACCACCAATGGGTAAAAGAAGAAACCAAAAAGGAAAAAAAAAAAGTCTAGAATTAAATGAAAATGGAAACATGACATACCAAAATCCACAGGATTCTGCAAAAGCAGTTCATAAAAGGAATTTTACAGCAATAAATCCAAGTATTAAGATAACAAAAAAGATCTCAAATAACCCAAATTTACAATGCAAAGTATCATAAAAATAAGAATAATTTAAGCTCAAAGTTAGCAGAAAGAAGGAAATAACAAAAATCAAGAGGAAATAAAAGAAATAAGACCAGAAAAACAATAGAAAATTTCAATGAAAGAGCACTTCTTCTTTTTTTTTTTTTTTTGGCTGAGGAAGATTAGCCCTGAGCTAACATCTGTGCCAATCCTTCTCTATTTTTTTTTGTGTATGTGGGACACCACCATAGTGTGACTGGTGAGTACAGTAGGTTCGTACCCAGGATCTGAACCTGTGAATCTAGGCTACTGGAGTGGAGCGTGCAAAACTTTAACCACTCGGGCCTGGGGCCAGGCCCAAAGAGCAGTTTTCATGAAAAGATAAACAAAATTGATAACCATTTAGCTGGACTAACTAAGAAAATATGAAAGAAATCTCAATAAATAAAATCAGAAATGAAAGATGAGACATTACAACTGATATCACAGAAATACATGGAATCATGAGACTACTCTGAACAACTACATGCCAAGCAACTGGATAACCTAGAAGAAATGGATAAATTCCTAGAAACATACAACTAGCAAGACTGAATAGTGAATAAATAGAAGATCTAAACAGATTAACTACTAATAGGCAAATTGAATCAACAATCATAAATATCTCAACAAAGAAAAGCCCAGGATCAGATGGTTTTCCTAGTGAATTCTATCAAATATTTAATGAAGAATTAATGCCAGTCCTTTACACTCTTCCAAAAAATTGAAGAGGACAGGAAAATTCCGAAACCCATTTTACAAAGCCAGGGTTACCCCGATATCAAAGCCAGATAAAGACATTACAAGAAAAGAAAATTACAGACCAATATCTCTGATGAATATAGATGCAAAAATTCTCAACAAAATATTAGCAAATCTAATTCAGCAGCACATTAAAAAGATCATACACCATGATCAAGCGGGGTTTATCTCTGAAATGCAAGAATGGTTCAACATATGCAAATCAATAAATATGATACTCTACCTTA
The DNA here is from genome assembly GCF_037783145.1 of Equus przewalskii. Lineage (NCBI taxonomy): Eukaryota > Metazoa > Chordata > Mammalia > Perissodactyla > Equidae > Equus > Equus przewalskii. The sequence goes on along the minus strand of NC_091839.1, from coordinate 31,421,122 downwards.
ATAAAATGGGGGCTGCTAGGAAGATGGTGGCATAGGAGGACTCTGAACTCATCTCCTCCCATGGACACAACAAATCTACAACTACCTGTGGGCAATTACCTATGAGAGAGAACTGGAGAACGGGTAAAAAGAACAGCCATAACAAGGGACAACATTGACAGAGATGGAAGAGGCAGAAATACCCCTTTGCTGAGGAAAAAACACATTCTAGTTGTGGCACTTCATGGCCAGGGGCAATCTTAAAGTATGAAGCATTTCCTGGAGGAGTGGGTGATCTGAGCAGGAGAGCTATGCTACAATAAGCAGCCTTTGAATTCAGCACAACTGAAACAAGTGCCATAATTCCTGACTTTCTGGCTATTAAAACCAATGGGGAATACCCCCACAAAAGCTATGGCATATATGAGGAAAAAAGGCTCTCTTAAAGGGCCCATGCAGAGATTCAGCCATTCTAGAAAGCAACACAAAATCACCAAAAAGAAAGGTGCATAGTCCTTTGGTAAAAGCGACTCATTTGATAAGCTCTGGGTGCATCTCATAGAGGCAGGAGGTGGCTGGATCCACCACCCCAGGGACTGAGACACTGGTGGCAACAATTGGTGTGACCTAACAGGCATGCTGCCAGATACACTGGAAGACGTCATTGGATTTCTTCCTCTGGTCTATTAGCACAGGGATTTGCAGGGCCCACTAGAGCACTGATTTAATCCAGCTCAGCTTGGGCAGGCAGCCTACCCAAGGACTGACCCTGTCCACCAACAAGCTAACAGGGAACTTGTGGGTCTATGTAGGCAGGGTGTGTGGGACCTCTGCAGCAGGGTGAGTGGGTCTGCCTCAGCAGGATAGGGTATGCACATAGAGTGGGACTGTGTCGGTGGGGTGTGTGGGCCCATGGACAGTGAGGTGTGATCACTGAAGCAGACTTGTGTCACTGGCCTTGTCAAACAGCCACACAGGGCATCTGCCCCCCCTTCTAATGCCTGAATTGATTGTGTGCTGCCACACCTGGGGCTGGCACCACCCATCAATGCTCCTGAGAGAGCTGACAACAACCTCGAAGGCTGGAGGCTGGCAGCAGTTGTGAGCCCCTGAGCCTAGCAACCATGAATACTGAGGACCTGACTCACATAGAAAAACTGCAACAGGTGTGTGCCATTAGACTTTACAACCAGTTGTGCTGGGGCTTGCCCCACCCAACAAAGTCACTAACCATAGCATCCTTACATGGCTGACCCTTACAACCAACTGGCTCAGGGTCCAGCTTAGCCTACCCATGTGGCTGCAACAAGAGCAAACCCACCACAACAGGGCACACATAACCCACACAGGGGACACTCCTGGAACATTTGGAACTAGTGACAAGAGGGAAGCATATTGATGGGCCCATAAGGAATCTCTTTTATAAGGCCACATCTCCAAGATTGGGAGATGTAGCTGATCTGCCTAATACACAGATAAAAGTACAGAGAAGTAGGCAAAATGAGGAGACAAAGGAATATATTCCAAATAAAAGAACAGGACAAACCTTTAGAAAAAGAACTAAGTGAAACAGATAAACAGTCTACCTGATAAAGAGTACAAAACAGTAGTCATAAGGATGCTCACTGATCTTGGGAGAAGAATGGATGAACACAGTAATAACTTCAACAAAGAATTGGAAAGTATAAAAAAAGAACCAATCAGAACTGAAGATGCAATCATGGAAATGAAAAATTCACTAGAGGGAATCAACAGCAGAGTAGCTGACACAAAATAACAGATCACTGATCTAGATGAAAGAGTAGAAAAAATCACTCAAGCTGAACAGAAAGAAGAAAAAAGAATTAGAAAGAATGAGGACAGTCTAAGGGACCTCTAGGACAACATTCAGTATACTAACATCTGTATTATAGGTGTCCTAGGAGGAAAAGAGAAAGACAAAGGGACAGAGAACATATATGAAGAAATAATAGCTAAAATTTTCCTAACCTAATGGAGGAAACTGACATCTAGGTACAGGAAGCACAGAAAGCAGCAAACGAGATGAACTCAAAGAGGCCCACACCAAGATACATTATAATTCAAATGTCAAGAATTAAAGATAGGGGCTGGCCACATAGCCTAGTGGTTGAGTTCACCCACTCTGCTTTGGTGGCCTGGGGTTCATCAGTTCGGATCCTGGGTGTGGACTTAACACTGCTCACCAAGCCATGCTGAGGCAGCATTCCACATAGAAGAACTAGAAGAACCTACAACTAGGATATACAAGTATGTACTTGGGGGCATTGGGGAGAAAAAAAAAGAGGAAGATTGGCAACAGATGTTAGCTCAGGGCCAATCTTCCTCACCAAGGAGGGGAAAAAAGCATACCTTTTAAAAAAAAAAAACCTATGCCTAAGTCCAAGAAAGACCTGGATTTTTTTAAAAAAACGTATTAAAGATGAACAGAGAATCCTAAAAGTTGCGAGAGAAAGTCAACAAGTTGTATGCAAAGGAAACCTGACTTCTCAGCAGAAACCTTACAAGCTAGAAGAGAATGGAATGATATATTCTAAGTGCTGAAAGGAAAAACTTGAGACCATCAACTTAATATAGATTGCTATTTTCATAGGTTATCATATAGGAACTTCATGATAATCACAAATCAGAAACCTATAATAAATAGGCAAAAAATAAAGAGAAAGGAACACAAACATAACACTAAAGAAAGCCATCAAAACACAAGGGAAGAGAGCAAGAGAAGAAAGGAAAAGAGAAAAACTACTGAAGCACCAAAAAAAGGGAACAAAATGGCAATAAATACATACGTAATAATTACTTTCAATGCCAATGGACTAAATGCTCCAATCAAAAGATATAGGGTGGCTGAATGGATAAAAATACAAGACCCATATATATGCTGCATATAAGAGACACAATTCAGACCTAAAGACACTCACAGACTGAAAGTGAAGGGATGGAGAAAGACACTCCATGCAAATGGCAAAGAAAAGAAAACTGGGGTAGCAACACTTTTATGAGACAAAACAGACTTTAAAACAAAAACTGTAACAAGAGACAAAGACAGGCACTACATAATGATAAAGAGAACAATCCAACAAGAGGATATAACACTTGTAAATATCTATGCATCCAACATGGGAGTACCTAAATATATAAAGCAATTATCAACAGGCATAAAAGGAGAAATAGACAGTAACACAATAATAGTAGGGGACTTTAACATGCTACTTACACCAATGGATAGATCATCCAAACAGAAGATCAATAAAAAAACATTGGCTTTAAATGACACGCTAGACTAGATGGAGTTGGTAGATACATACAGAACATTCCATCCAAAAACCATAGAATATGCATTATTTTTGAATGCACATAGAACAGTCTGCAGGATAGATCACATATTAGGCCACAAAACAAGTCTCAATAAATTTAAGAAGATTGAAATAATACTGAGTATCTTTTCTGACCACAACAGTACAAAACTAGAAATCGACTACAAGAAGAAAGCTGGAAAATCCACAGATATGTGGAGATTAAACAAAATGCTACTGAACAACTATTGGGTCAGCAAAGAAATAAAAAAATACCTGGATACAAATGAAAATGAAAGTAGGACATATCACAATTTGTTTGATACAGTAAAGGAGGTACAAAGAGAAATGTTTACAGCAAAAGAGGACTACCTCAAGAAACAAGAAAAATTTCAAATAATCTAACAGTGTACCTAAAGGAACTAGAAAAAGAAAAATAAACAAAGCCCAAAGTCAGTAGAAGAAGGAAATCATAAAAATGAGAACTGAAATAAATGAAACGCAGACTAAAAACATAATAGGAAAAAATCAATGAAACTAGAGCTGGTTCTATTAAAAGATAAGCAAAACTGACCAACCTTTAGATAGACTCACCAAGAAAAAAAGAGATAAGGCTCAAATAAATAAAATTAGAAACAAAAGAGGAGAAATTACAATGGATACCTCAGAAATACAAAAGATTATAAGGGAATACTAAGAAAAGCTACATGTCAACAAATTGGATAATCTAGAAGAAATGGATAAATTCTCAGAAAGATATAACTTTCCAAAACTGAATCAAGGAGAAATAGAGAATTTGAATAGACCAATCGCCATTAAGGAGATCAAAAGAGTAATCGAAATCCTCCCAATAAGCAAAAGTCCAGGACCCAGCCGCTTCCCTGGTGAGTTCTACCAAACATTCAAAGAAGACTTAATACCTATCCTTCTCAAACTCTTCCAAAAAACTGAAGAGGAAGGGACACTTTCTAACTCATTCTATGAGGCCAGCATTAAGCTGACACCAAAAACAGACAAGGACAATGCAGAAAAAAAAAATTAAAGGCCAATATCACTGATGAACAGAGATGCAAAAATCCTCAACAAAATACTAGTGAATCAAATACAACAATACATCATAAAGATCATACACCACGATGAAGTATGATTTATTCCAGAGATGCAGGGATGGTTCAACATCTACAAATCAATCAACACGGTACACCACATCAACAAAATGAGAATAAAAATCACATGATCATCTTAATAGATGCAGAGAAAGCATTTGACAAGATACAGCATCCATTTATGATAAAAACGCTGAATAAAATGTGTATAACAGAAAATTACCTCAACATAATAAAGGCGATATATGACAAACCCACAGCTAATAACATACAATGGTGAAAAATTGAAAGTTATGCATTTAACAGGAAGCATGCAAGGATGCCTAATTTCACCACTCCTATTCAACATACCATTGGAGTCCTAGTCAGACCAATCAGGCAAGTAAAAGAATAAAAGGGATCCAAGTTGGAAAGGAAAAATAAAACTGTCATTATCTGCAGTTGACTTGATTTCATGTATAGAACATCCTCTAGAATCCACCAAAAAACCGTCAGTAGTAAGAAGTGAATACAGTAATGTTGCAGGTACGAAATCAAAGTATAAAAATTAGTTGCATTTCTATACACTAACAAAGAAATTGCAAAAAGAGAAATCAAGAATACAATCCCATTTACAATTACAACAATAAGAATAAAATGCCTAAGAATAAATTTAAACAAAGAGGTGAAAGACCCATACACTGAAAAGTATAAAACATATTTAAAAGAATTGAAGAAGATACAAAGAAATGGAAAGATAGTCCATGATCATGGATTAGAAGAATTACCATAGATGAAATATTCACACTTCCTAAAACAATCCTCAGATTCAACGTAATCCCTATCAAAGCCCCAATGACATTTTTCACAGAAATAGAATAAAGACTTCTAAAATTTGTATGGAACATCAAAGTATCCCAAGCAACCAAAGAAATCTTGAGAAAAAAGAACAAAGCTGGAGGTATCACATTCCCTGATTTCAAAATATACTACAAAGCTACGGTAATCAAAACAGCAAGGTACTGGCACAAAAACAGACATGAAGATCAGTGGAATAGAATCGAGAGCCCAGAAATAAGCCCACATATTTATAGACAGCTAATTTTCGACAAGGGAGCCAAGAACATATAATGAAGAAAGGAAAGTCTCTTCAATAAGTGGTGTTGGGAAAACTGGACAGGAATGTGCTAAAGAATGAAAGATCATTATCTTACACCATACACAAAAATTAACTCAAAATAGATTAAAGACTGGAATGTAAGACCTGAGACCATAAAACTTCTAGAAGAAAACATAGGTGATACACTTTTTGACATTGGTCTTAGTAGCATCTTTTCAAATACCATGTCTCATCACGCAAGGGAAACAAAAACAAAAATAAACAAATGGGACCATATCAAACTAAAAAGCTTCTGCACAACAAAGGAAACCACCAACAAAATGAAAACATAACCTAACAATTGGGAGAAGATATTTGCAAACCATATATCTGATAAGAGATTAATATCCAAAATATATTAAGAACTCATACATCTCAACAACAAAGAAGCAAAGAACCCAGTTAAAAAATTGGCGGAGGATCTGAACAGCCATTTTTTCAAAGAAGATATACAGGCAGCTAACAGGCACAGGAAAAGATGTTCAACATCACTAATAATTAGGAAAATGCAAATCAAAGCTACAAGAAGATATCACCTCACACCTTTCAGAATAGCAATAATTAACAAGACAAGAAACAAGTATTGGAGAATAGGTGGACAAATGGGAACCCTCAAACACTGCTGAGCGGGAATGTAAACTGGTGCAGCCACTATGGAAAACATTATGGCGATTTCTCAAAAGATTAAGAATATAAGTACCTTATGATCCAGCTATTCAACTTCTAGGTATTTATCCAAAGAACATAAAAGTATGAACGCATAAAGATATTGTACTACTATGTTCATTGGAACATTATCCATAATGTGCAAGACTTGGAAACAACCTAAGGGCCCATTAATGGATGAATAGATAAAGAAGATGTGATATATATATATATATACACACACACACACACATTATACATATATCTACACTATACATATAATTTATATATAATGGGATACTACTCAGCTATCAAAAAGTAAAATCTTGCCATTTGCAACAACATGTGTGCACCTTGAGGGTATTACACTAAGTGAAATAAGTCAAATTGAGAAAGTAAATTACCACATGATTTCACTCATAAGTAGAAGATGAAAACAATGACAACAACAAACAAATACCTAGACATAGAGATTTGTTTGGTGGTTACCAGAGAGGGAGGGAGATAGAAAACAGTGAAAGGGGTGATAGGGCATATGTGTATGATGATGCATGGTAATTAGCCTTTGGGTGGTGAACATGAGGTAGTCTACACAGAAATCAAAACATAATGATATACACTTGAATTTATATAATATTATAAACCAATGTTGCCTCAATAAAAAAATAAACTGAAGGATAAAAATCATATGATTATCTCAATATATACATAAAAAGTATTTGACAAAATACAACATCCTTTCATGATAAAAATCTTTAACAAATTGGTCATAGAAGGGACACACCTCAATGTATAAGGCCATATATGACCAACCCACAACTAACATTATACTCAATGGTGAAAGTTATAAAGATTTTCCTGTAAGATCAGGAAGAGGACAAAGTTGCCTACTCTCATCAGTCTTATTCAACATAGGCCTGAAAGTTCTAGCTAGAGCAATCAGGCAAGAAGAAAACTAAAAGGGCTGGCCCGGTGGCACCATGGTTAATTTCCACCTGCTCCACTTTGGTGGCCTGGGTTTGCAGGTTCAGATCCCAGGAGCGGAACTACACCACTTGTCAAGCCATGCTATGGAGGCAACCCATGTACAAAAAAGAGGAAGGACTGGCACAGATGTTAGCTCAGTATCAGTCTTCCTCTAGCAAAAAGTGGAAGATTGGCAACAGATGATAGCTCAGGGCCAATCTCATTCAACAAAAAAAGCAAATTAAAATGAAAAGTATCCAAATCAGAAAGGAAGAAGTAAAATTATCTTTTCTTTTTGTTGTTGCAGATGATATGATCATATACGTAGAATTCCTAAAGACTCCACAGAAATCTGTTGGAACTAATCAATGAATTTAGTAAAGTTGCTGGATATAAAATCAGCATACAGAAATCAGTTGTGTTTCTATACACTATCAACAAAATATCTGAAAAAGAAATAAAGACCAATCCCAAACACAGCAGCATCAAAATCAATATAATACTTAGGAATAACCAAGGTAGCGAAATGTCTGTACAGTGACAACTATAAGAATTTGGTGAAATAAATTGAATAAGACACACAAATGGAAAAATATGATGTGTTCCTGGATCAGAAGAATTAATGTTGTTAAAATGTTCATACTACCCAAAGCCATCTATAGATTCAATGCAATCCTTATCAAAATTCCTATGGCATTTTTCACAGAAATAGAAAAAATAATCTAAAAATTTGTATGAAATCCCAAATAACCTTGAATAGCCAAAGCAACTTGAGAAAGAAGAACAAAGCTGGAGGCATTACACTTCCTGATTTCAAATTATAACAGAAAGCTATAGCAATCATAACAGTATGGCACTGGCATAAAAATAGACACGTAGACCAATGGAATAGAATTGAGAGCCCAGAAATAAACCCCCACATGTATGGTTAGTTAATATTTGACAAGGGAGCCAAGAATACTCAATGGGGAAAGGATAGTCTCTTCAATAAATAGTGTTGGTGAAACTGGATAACCACAGGCAGAAGAATGAGATTGGACCCCTGTCTTACACCCCCTCACAAAAATCAACTCAAAATGGATTAAATTCTTAAATAAATAATTAATTAATTAAACATATGCTCTGAAACCATAGAACTCCTGGAAAAAAAACTGGGAAAATGCTCCCTGACATTGGTCTTGACAATGATTTTTTGGATGTAACACCAAAAAAGCACAAGCAACAAAAGAGAAAATCAAAAAGTGGGACTACATCAAACTAAAAAGCTTCTGCACAGCAAAAGACACAATCAACAAAATGAAAAGACAACCTTAATGAGATAAAATATTTTAAAACTATATATCTGATAAAAGGTTAATATCTAAAATATACAAAGGACACACAACTCAATATAAACCTACCCGGGCAGAAACAACTAAGTAAAAAATGGACAGAGGAATCAAATAGGCATTTTTCCAAAGAAGACATCTACATGGCCAAAAGGTACACAGAAATGTGCTCAACATCACTAATCATCAAGGAAATGCAAACTAAAACCACAATGAGATATCACCTTACACCTGTTAGAATGGCTATCGTCAAAAAGACGAGATATAACAAGTGTTGGCGAGGATGTGGAGAAGTGGGAACCCTTGTGCGCTATTGGTGGGAACATAAATTGGTTCAGCCACTTTGGAAAATAGTATGACGTTTCCTCAAAAAGTTAAAAATAGGACTACCATATGTTCCAGCTATTCAACTTCTGAGTATATATGCAAAGAAAATGAAGACAGGATATCAAAAAGATATCTGCATTCCCATATTTATTGCAGCATTAGTCACAATAGCCAAAATATAGAAACAACTTAAGTGTCTGTCAATAGAATACATAAAGAAGATTGTGTATATAAACATAATGGAATATTATTCAGCCATGAGAAAGAAGAAAATCCTGCCATTTGTGACAAGATAGATGGACCTTGAGGGCATTATGTGAAGAATTAAATTAGACACAGAAAGGCAAATACTGTGTGATAGCACTTATACATGGAATCTAAAATCCCTGAACTCATAGAAACAGAGTAGAAGGGTGGTTACCAGGGGGTAGCGGGTAGGGGAATTGGAGAGATATTGGTCAAAGGTTATAAACTTTCAGTTAAAAGATATATAAGTTTGGAGACCTAATGTACAGCACTGTGATTATAGTTAAGAATGCTGTGTTATATACTCGAAAGCTGCTAAGAGACTAGTCAAGTGTTCTCATCACAAAAAAAGAGAAAATAATTAAGTGACGTGATGGAGGTGTTCGCTAACACTACAGTGGTAATCATTGCAATATATGTTTACCAAATTAACAAGTTGCACACCCTAAACTTCACAATGGAATATGTCTATTATATCTCAATAAATACAAATAAAACACAAACAAAAAAACCCCAATTTACTTAGAATATCTATTGAAGTTGTGCACATTTGAACATATAATACTTTGAGACTCATTAGCATTTGGTACTTATGATTCATTAAGCGCAGCATCCCATTGGTTCTGTCTGTCTGTATGTGTACATGCATGCATGTATGCTTTATTTATTATTTTACATTTACACAGAAAATGTGTCTAAATAGGGGCAACAGAATATGGCATTCAAACAAATGGCACACACTTGAAAACAACTTTAATTTCACTGACCTGGGTGGTTCAGACAGGAGAAGGGAGTCTGTGTACTTCAATCAAAAGGAGGACACCACCAGATCTGCAAACCCTACGAAAAAAATCTAAGAAAAAGAATACAAGCATGTGTTGCTTAATGATGGACACATGTTCTGAGAAATGCATTGTTAGGTGATTTCATCAGGTTGAGAACATCATAGAGTGTACTTACACAAACCTAGCTTGCCTAGCCTACCACACTCCTGGAATGTATGGCACTAATCTTATGGGACCACTGTTGTATATGCGGTTGCCCACCGACCAAAATGTCATTATGTGATGCATGACTGTAATGGTGGTCAACGACTTTGCATGCACCATGAGGAATTGCATTTATTTTGTTCTCATTGCTGTGGAGATAACAGTGAAACCGGAAACCGTGACAAACTTGAGAACCTCTACTAAGAACATCTCCAACTTTACTCTGATGGTTGCCATGTGCGTTAGCAGATCTAATATGACCAGATGTTTCACATTTTTAATGAAAGTAAAATTGAATTGGTTTGTGAAATCTATTTTTATATATTGAGAAATAATTCAAAATCTGAAAATGAAAACATTCTGTGGCCAAATTCTGTACAATCTGCCAAACAGAACATATCAGTCAGTTTACAAAATTTATGTATGAGTTTGATGCCTCTGGCTTCTAACCTCGTTCCATTACATCACTGTGATCCCCATCCTTAAATAATACTTTCCTCTAGGGTATGATTCAAGAGTTAATAATAATAAGCAAGCATTTATAAAATGCTTATTATATGCCAGGCACTATGCTAAGTGATAAGTACCTTATCCCATTTAATCTTCACAACTATACAGCTATCATTAACCTTGCTTCAGTGAGAAAATTGAAGATTGGAGTTCAGTAATATGCCCAGGTTCACCAGCCTAGAAAAGGAAGCTGACTAAAGCACTCAACACAGCCAGGACAAATTGGGTAGTGGCAATCCTTATGATGACTTGTAGCTGAGTAGTCCTCATCACAGGGATATTAAGTGTCTTTTCCCCAAATCACCCAGGTGGTTAGTACTGGATAACAATACCATATCTCTTCCTCAGCCAGGCTAGGTCTTTCTCATCAAGCAAGATTACCTTGAGTTTTTTTTTTTTTTTAAAGATTTTATTTTTTCCTTTTTCTCCCCAAAGCCCCCCGGTACATAGTTGTGTATTCTTCGTTGTGGGTTCTTCTAGTTGTGGCATGTGGGACGCTGCCTCAGCGTGGTCTGATGAGCAGTGCCATGTCCGCGCCCAGGATTCAAACTAACGGAACACTGGGCCGCCTGCAGCGGAGCACGCGAACTTAACCACTCGGCCACGGGGCCAGCCCCAAGATTACCTTGAGTTTTAAAGTGTCTTGTCTCTGAGTTCAGTTATTTCAGCGAGTTTTATCAAAAGCAATAAGCTATTTCTTTTTGTCTCCCTCCATCTTTATCTAATCAATTTGCCAGCAGTACATGAAGCAATTTTCTCAAGAAAGTGGATGGAAGAAATTCTGCAGTCACATGCTTCTTAGGAAATACTTTCTTTTAAAATAATTTCACAAGCACATACTGCTTTTCTCATGTATTTCTTAAATTTTCAGCTTTTACATCAAAAAGAACCTCATTACGCATATTTCTTTCTTGTGCTGCAAAGATTTAAAAGAAAAATATTGGTTTACTCACATACTTCTCAAAATACTTTACACATCTTAGAGAACCTTGAAAATTTATCTCTAGGGCCTCATAAAGCAACGTAACTCCTTTGCCAGAGAATGGTTACCCAATTTTCAGAGTCTTTCAGTAATGAAATGTCAAGAGTTATGATTTCCTTGAAGTTAAATGCCACCTATTTCAGTCTTTTTTTTCTTGAGTATTTCCCTCTTAAAAATATTAAGAAAAGAGACAACTCCTAAAACTACTTATCTTCTCAGTTGTCTCTCTTCACATTGTTCATCTTGAGACATGTGATTTAACATTTCTTTACCATAAAGGCACAAATAGTAACGTTCACCTAGAAGCTCTAGTCTTTTAACTTGGTTGTTCCAGAGGCCATACGTGGAAATCAGATTTATATGGAGTGAAAACTAGAACTCTCTGCTAGGTTGTCACACAATTCATGAGAGTGAGATTTCAATGACATTCATTTCACTAGAGTTTATATAGCATTTATAGTTATCCTGTATGGTGCCAGGTATTGAGTTCAGAATTTTCTAGATTCACATTTTTGTTGTTGTTATAGTTGTTAATACTTCCATGCTGTATTGTTATTTGTAATTACAGGCATAATTGACTTTTTTCAAAACATCTAGTTTTTAAAATGAAGCCAAGTGCTTTTTGGCTCTGGAGCAAAAGCTGTACAAAAATGGAGTTATCTTTTATTTTATAATTTATCATATAAATATTATTTTATGAATTGTTTGAAGAGATATACCTTCTATCTTGACATATTTATATACCATTACCATTTTAGTGTTTTTAAAAATGAACTGTCTTTATTGTAACATCAGTACAACTTTGAATACTTTTCTGCCTAAAACATACCGTCAAAGAGAATTATATCTTCCTAAATAGAAATAGGCCAGAGTTTGTCAGGAATTGTGTAGTAGAGCCTTAGTTGTCAATAACTCTTGAACAACAAATACAGCCCCATTTAAGTATGAGGCTTGTTGGTTGCGTTACCTGGAATAGTGTTTTTATGAAACCCAGGCCATAGATTTGAATCTTGAGAGACCCAATTAATTTTTTCCAATTGAAATGTTACAGATTTTAGCCTTAATTTAGGCCAAATACAAGTTATCATTGGGAAATAGAATTGAGTAAAAGCATTCAGTCAAATTGGTGAGAATCTGCCAGTAATTTGTGCCTTAAACTCATAAAGTTATAGAATTTGAGAACTGGAGTGGCCTTCAGATGTCATCTGATTCAGTCTCTCAGAAATTTAGGAATCTCTTCTTTAATACCCTTGGCTAACACTCACCTCTCAACTCTTCTACAATTAGGTGGTCACCTCTCGTGGGAAGTACAGTCATGTGCTGAATGAAACAGTTTCAATCAATGAGGCCCCATGTATACAGCTAGTGGCCCCATAAGATTAGTACCATACAGCCTACATGTGTAGTAGGCTATACCATCTAGGTGTGTGTAAGTACGTTCTATGATGTTCACACAAGAACAAAATCGCCTAAGGACAAATTTCTCAGAACGTATCGCCATCATTAAGCAATGCATTACTATGTGTTCGATTATTGAGATCCTGTAGCCATTAGAAAGTTTACTGATATTGACCCTAACAGTGTCTCCCTTCCATGTCCTTATGAGTTCAACTCCTCTGGAATTTTCTTCCTCATTCACATGACTGCCCTTCAAGTATTTAAAGACAATTAGTGTGTTTTCCCATGGATTTCTCTTCTCACTAATTCTCTCAACCATTACTTGAATGATACAGCTCAAGACCTTTTACCATTTAGGTCACATTCCCCCAAAACACAGTAGAGTTTATTAATGTCATTTTTTAATGAAGTGTCAAGAGTGATCACCATGATCCACAGGTGCTCTGACCAGCAGTCTACTGAGACTGCCACCTCCTGTGATCTAAACATGTTTCTATCATATTCTGAGTATGCACTTTGATTTGGCAGTTACATCATTTGATTTATTCATACTAAATCTGAGGACATTGGTATACTTTTTTAAATGATAAAATCTGTTTGACTGATCATATTTTTTGTGTGTATGACCTGTAAGTAAGCTTTAAATTTAATTGCAAATGCCTGTGTTTGGCACATATATTGGCTTGTTTTCTTTGGTGTCTATTTTCCACTCATCTCACATATATGTCCTTTATGAAAACAGATTGGTTGAGAAATATTTGTGGCAGTGCTTCAGAGGTCATCTCTAGTTGGTTCATTCAAAGATGAATTCTCTATATCTAGACACTAATTCATTCAAATTATTGATTAATCATTCAACTCAACTTCAATTTTTGAGTGCCACTATGTTTGAGGCACTTGATACAAACAAGAAAGAGACAAGATTTCTCTTTAGAACTGCTCCTCTAGAGAACTTGTAAACAACTTGGCACAAAAGAAATATAAGCACAGGTAATAGTACAATGTGAAGTGTAATATCCATCCGTCCATCCATTTATCTGTCATACTCTGAGATCATTAAGGATCTACTAGAAATTTCTTTACTATCTTCTCATGAACTTGGGATTCAATTCATTAATGTTGATATTTGTTCTAATTTTCTAGTGTGGAGACTATTCTCCTTGATAAAGATATTGAAAGCAAAATGGGAATTGAATAATATTTCCTTTGATCTAAAGTCTTTTAGCATTTCCAAGTGTTTGGTGATTTTCCTGTTATCGTTCTTTTACTGATTTCTAGTTTGACTCCATTAAGGTCAGAGAACACACTCTTTCTTTAAAATTTGCTAGGTTTTGTTTTCTAACCCAGGATATGATCTATCTAGGTTTATGTTCCATGGACATTTGGAAAGAATCTGTACTCTGCTTTTGTTGGGTGGAATGTTCTGTAAATGTTAATCAGATCTTGTTGTTTGGTAGTGTAGTTGAGTTTTTCTGCGTTTTCACCAGTTTTCTCTCTAGTTAATCTATCAATTGTTGAGAGAAGAGGTACGGAAATCCTCAACTATAATTTTGGATTTGTGTATTTCTCCTTTCAGTTCTATCAGTTTTTACCTCACATATTTTAAGCTTTGTTGTTTTGTGCATATAGATTTAGCATTGGTATATCATCTGGTGGATTGATCTTTTAATCATTATACAATGTCCCTTTCTGGCTCTGGTATTTTCCTTTGCTCTGAAGTCTACTTTATCTGAAATTAATATAACCACTCCTGCTTTCCTCTGATTATTTACTTGATCTATATTTTGCCATCCTTCTGCTTTCAATCTGCCTATATTGTTATATTTGAAGTCAATTTTTTAAAGGCAATACATCATATGTTTGTGTTTTTTTAGCTACTCTGCCAATCTCTGTCTTTTAATTGGTGTTTTTGAGCCTGCTCACTGAACTTTTTATTTCAGTTATTGTGTTTTTGCTTTTAAAGTTTCCATTCTGTTCTCTTTGTGTCTTCTATTTCTTTGCTGAGATTTTCTATTTCTTGCTGAGGCTTTCTTTTTTTTTTTTTTAAGATTTAAAAAATTTTTTTCCTTTTTCTCCCCAAAGCTCCTCAGTACATAGTTGTATATTTTAGCTTTGGGTCCTTCTAGTTGTAGCATGTGGGACGCTGCCTCAGCGTGGTCTGATGAGCAGTGCCATGTCTGCACCCAGGATTCGAACTGATGAAACACTGGGCCGCCTGCAGCAGAGCGTACAAACTTAATCACTTGGCCACGGGGCCAGCCCCTTGCTGAGGCTTTCTTCCTTTTTATTTTTAAAATTTTTCCAAGTGTGTTTTTAATTGCTCATTGAGTCATTTTTATCATGACTGCTTTAAAATTTGTCAGACAATTCTAACATCTCTGTCATTTCAATATTGGCATTTTTTGATTATCTTTTTTTATTTAGTTTAAGATCTTCCTGGTTCTTGGTATGGTGAGTGATTTTTTTAATTGAAACCTGGACATTTTCATACTATCAGACACTCGAATTTATTTAAAACTTTTGTTTTAGGGTGCTTACTTTGATACCACTCCAGTGGGGGAAATGGAAGGAGATACTACCTCATTACTACTGGGTGAAGGTAGAAGTTCAGGTTCCCTGGAGGCCTCAATTGACACCCAAGAGAAAGCCGGTACCCCTCTTTATTTCCAGGCAGGAGTGGGAGTTCTGACTCACTAAGTGGTCTCCATTGACACCGTGGTGGGTGGTCTTGATACACGTGGTGATGTTGCAAGTCCCATCTCTCCACTAGGCCTTCTCTGACACTAACCCTGCAGAAGGGAGGTGTGAGGTGATGTTGGAATCCAGGCTTCCCATGTGGCCTTCATTGATGGTGGTAAGGGAAGGAGGAGAGGATGAGGGATGTACTGGCTGGCAGGGATATAAGTCCCAGCTTCCTACTTGGCCTTCTCTACGTCACCCAGTGGAATTGTAGTACCTCCTCACAGCTTCACATGGGTGGTAATCTAGGGTCCCGATGTGGCCTTTGCTTGTACGTGTGCAAGTGGGACCACAGTTTTTTCTGTGGTGTTTGGCTGAAGTAGGGTGGTTATGGTCTAAAAGTTTTCTGTATTACTCATTTCCTGGCTCTTTGGTTAAAGTATTTTGTTGGTGCCTTTTTTGTCTTCACTCATTTGCATGTCTGGGTTACAGGCTTCTTCAGCTCCAAGTTTGTACTATGTGAGGCAAAAATAAAATCCAGAGAACTCACTACCTTATTGCTCCTCAAAGGTCCCTAGTCAGTCTGCCTTCAGAATCTTCTTATGTTGGTTTTATAGACAATGACCAAATCTTTAGTACTACTTAGTAGGTAAAATCAGAAAAATGCAACTACTTTATCTTCTCAGAAGTAGAAATCCTGGTGGTAGTTTTCTATACAGTGTCTGTTTTCTCCTTTTTACTAACACAACCTCATTTTTGTTTGGGGAGGCAATGCACCAAAAATACTCACCCCCCAGATTCCCTTGCTTTTAGGGTGGCTATGTGATCAAGTTTTGGTCCATAACAAAATAGCTAAAGTCTTCTGGAGAAATATTGTTCTAATAAAAATGGACACGTGGATGGGCATCTTCCTCTTTCCCCTCATCTTTCTCCTTTTCTGTCTGACTAAAATGAAGACATGATGCCTGGAAGTAGAATAGGAATCTTGTGCCCAAGAGAACAAAATATACTCATTAAGATTAGAAGAGAAAGGAGCCTGAATCCTTTCTCAACTCCTTGAGCAGATACAACAGCCTTAAGATTCTACTCAAGGAGAGTTTGAAAAAAAAAGAAAGGAAAAAAAAAAAAAGAAAAGGGGCCAGCTCCGTGGCCGAGTGGTTAGGTTTGTGCGCTCCACTGTGGTGGCCCAGGGTTCAGACCCTGGGCGTGGACATGGCACCGCTCGTCAGACCATGTTGAGGCAGCGTCCCACATCTCACAACTAGAAGGACCTGCAACTAAGATATACAACTGTGTACAGTGGGGTTTGGGGAGATAAAGCAGAAAAAACAAAGAAAGATTGGCAGCAGTTGTTAGCCCAGGTGCCAATCCTTGAAAAAAAAAAAAAAAAGGAGAGTTTGCTAGAGAAAAAAAATTTTTGATAGGTTTAAGCCATGCTAGTTGGCTTTCTGTTATTCTCACTAAACACAGTCCTAACATTTATACAGTTGGTCTCTTCCACTCAACTTGAAACCAAGCTATATTTTACTACATCTTTAAAATTCAGCTCAAGGCCATTTCCAGTAGGATGACTTCCACGTCCCTACCCTGAAACAGGAGCTCTGCTCAGCTGCACTAACACCCAGTACCACCCTCTTTCATGCTTTATCCAATTGCATTGTTTTCTTACTTTATGACAGTTTCTTCTTCACTGTACAACTTTTTGAGTGCAGGTATTATGCCTGCTTGATACCTATTAGCTACTCAAAAAGTGGTTTCAAACAATCACAGGAACAGTTTTCTAGATAGCATTTGTATCATTGTAATTTGTTGCTATTGTTCGCAACTATTTTCCAAGTGACTAGATTCGTAGAATATGGCCGTGTTGGCATCTATCACTTTTCTCAGAATTCCCAGAAATATGTGACACACTGGACAGAAATTATGCCAGAGTTATATGAAGTACATTTAATTAAACTAAAACAACACTAATTCATCTATTCCTTATGAAGTTGGCAAGCCCACTTCCTCTATGTTGCCAACTTTTGGATATATATGTATTTTGTATTTAAAACTAGTTTACAGAGCCTGAGGATGTGTGGGAGCTTCCTGTACAGGTTTTCTTGAGGTTCTCTCTCCATGTTGTTCTCGAGAAATAAATGGATTTGTCCTTCTGTGATCCATGTTGGAATCACTATGTGCTTGATATTTGGCTGCCTATGTGATGGTAGGATGCCTTTATGACCACCTAAAACCCTCAATAATTTTGCCTACAAAAGAGTAAACTACTCTTCCTTTCTGCTGAGGTCATCATCTTTTCTTTCCACTCCTGGAGTCTACTTCTCATTTCCCTCTTTTCTTGACTCCTTTTTGGGTTAATTTGAGAAAATAAAATGAGTCCAAAGGAAATCCTAAATCTGGCAGCTCTGAGGGAAGAAGTAATAACTCTCAGTACCAGTCTCTTGGAATATCCTGAGGGCAGGCTGAGAGGTGTGGGAGTCTTCCAAAATGGAGCACAGAAGGACTGAAGGAATGGCTGATCACCAATATTTGCCTCCTATTTTCTTGATTTTCAGATGTGGGCCTTTTGGTGATTGCATTTCCTTTAAGAGGCATGGCATACATTCTAGTACAAGCACACCTCAGAGATATCACAGGTTCTGTTTCAGACCACTGCAATAAAGCAAGTCACATGAACTTTTGGTTTTCTATTGCGTATAAAACTTATGTTTATATAATACTGTCGTCTATTAAGTGTGCAATAGCATTGTGTCTAAAAAAACAATGTACATATCTTAATTAAAAATATTTTATTGCTAAAAAGTGCATCACATCATCTGAGCCTTCAGCAAGTCATAATCTTTTTGCTGGTGGAGGGTCTTGCCTTGATGTGGATGGCTGCTGACTGATCGGCTTGGTGGTTGCTGAAGGCTGGGGTGACTGGCAATATCTTAAAATAAGACAACAATAAAGTTTGCCCCATTGTCGAACTCTTCCTTTCATGAACAATTTCTCTGTAGCATGTGATGCTCTTTGATGGCATTTTACCTACAGTAGATCGTCTTTCAAAATTGGAGTCAATCCTCTCTGCTTCTGCTTCATCAACTAAGTTTATGGAACATTCTAAATCCTTTGTTGTCATTTCAAAAATGTTCACAGAAACTTGATCAGGAGTAGTTTCCATTTCAAGAAATCACCTTCTTTTCTAGTCCATAAGAGGCATCTTTTCATCTATTGAAGTTTATAGTGAGATTACAGCAATTCAGTCACATCTTCAGGCTCCACTTCTAATTCTAGTTTTCTTGCTATTTCTGCCACATCAACAGTTACTTCCTCCACTAAAGTCTTGAACCCATCAAAATCACCCATGAGGGTTGGAATGAACTTCTTTGAAATTCCAAATATTGCTATTTTGACCTCTTTCCATGAATCACAAATGTTCTTAATGGCATCTAGAACGGTGAATCCTTTCCAGAAGGTTTTTAATTTTCTTTGCCCAGTTCCATCAGGCAAATCACTATGTATGGCAGCTATATAATTATGAAATGTATTTCTTAAATAAGAAGACCTGAAAGTTGAAATTACTCCTTGATCCATGGACTGAAGAATGGATGTCGTGTTAGCAGACATGAAAACAAAATTAGTCTCTTTATACATCTCTATCAGAGCTCTTAAGTGATCAGGTACACTGTCAGTGAGCAGTAATATTTTGAAAGAAATCTTTTTTCTGAGCAGTAGTTCTCAACAGTGGGCTTACAAGACTCAGTAAACCATGTTGTAAATAGATGTGCTGTCATCCAGGATTTGTTCCATTTATAGCACAGGCAGAGTAGATTTAGCGTAATTTCTTGAGGGCCCTAGGATTTCAGAATGGTAAATAAGTACTGGCTTCAACTTAAAGTCATTAGCTGCATTAGCCCCTAACAAGAGAGTCAGCCTATCCTTTGACTCTTTGAAGCCAAGCATTGACTTCTCCTCTCTAGCTATCAAAGTTCCAGATGCCATCTTTTTACAATATAAGGCTGTTTCATATACATTGAAAATCTATTGTTTAGTGTAGCCTTATTCATTAATTATCTTAGCTAGATCTTCTGGATAACTTGCTACATCTACATCAGCACTTTCTGCTTCACCTTGCACTTTTATGTGATGGAGATGGCTTCTTTCCTTAAACCTCATGAACCAACCTCTGTTAGCTTCCAACTTTTCTTATGCAGCTTCCTCACCTCTCTCAGCCTACATAGAATTGAAAAGAGTTATGGTCTTGCTCTGGCTTAGGGTTTGGCCTAAGGCAATGTTGTGGCTGGTTTGATCTTCTAACCAGACCACTAAAACTTTCTCCTTATCAGCAATAAGGCTGTTTTGCGTTCTTATCATTTGTGTGTTCACTGGAGTAGCGCTTTTCATTTCCTTTAAGAACTTTTCCTTTGTGTTCACAACTTGACTAACTGGTTTAAGAAGCCTAGCTTTCAGCCTATCTCAGCTTTTGACATGCCTTCCTCATTCAGTTTAATTATTTCTAGTTTTTGATTTAAAGTGAGAGATATGCGACTCTTCCTTTCACTTGAGCATTTAGAAGCCACTGTAGGGTCATTAATTGGCCTAATTTCAATATTATTGTATCTCAAGGAATAGAGCAGCCTGAGGGTATGGAGAGAGATGGGGGAACAGCCAGTAGGTGGAGCAATAAGAACACACACATTTATTGATTGTTTGTCATCTTACATAGGAGTGGTTGGTGGCACCCTGAAACAATTATAATAGTAACATCAAAGATCACTGATTACACATCGCCATAACAAATATAACAATAATAAAAAAGTTTGAAATATTGTGAGAATCACCAAAGTGTGGCAGAGAGATACAAAGTGAGCAAATGCTGTTAGAAAAATGGTTCTGATAGACTTGCTCATTGCACGGTTAATACATACAAACCATCAATTTGTAAAGAATGCATTATCTGTGAAGGGCAGTAGAGTGAAGTGCAATAAAGCGAGGTATACTTGCACACTGAAGAACTCTCTAGAGTAATTATAGATTCATGCACTTTTTTTGACAATGTAGAAGTAAAATTATAAATGCATAATTAGTATATATATTTAAAAATGGATTTCCTACCTACAGTTATATAAAAGCAAGGAAATTGCCTTCCATAATGATATTGGTAGATATATGTAGTGCTGTATTTGAAATTAAAAAAAGTCAGATAAATAAAATACTGTGACTATCAAAATGGTACTTGATCTGGAAATTCCAAAGTAAAATAAAGTATTGTATCCTAACATACAGGAAAAAGCATGGGGGGATGAGAAATGCTCTGTACTAATGTTAGAATATTGGTTGTAAGAAAAATGTGATTCTGAGTCTGTACTTAACTCTATGAACCTCAGGTTCTTAATCTGTAAAACAGAATGGATATTTAATATTAATAATTAATGTTAATATTTAATTAATATTTACTTTGCCCTCATTACAGGGTTATTGGAAAGGTAACTCATATCATTTAGGTTAAAATGGTTTAATACTTGCAAAGTGTTAGAAATGTAGATTTTCTTTAATATAGTTAATAAAAATATGTGCAGACAATAATTCGCACTAGAAAAAACTAGAAAGCAAAAAGTTTCAATTTGTTAAGTGAATGGTGAGAGTAAACTAAAGTTCCACATGTTAAAAGCTTAGCTTTCTGTGTTTATTTAACAAAACATTGCAACAGTGTTTTTATCTTTAAAAAAATCTTAAATTCAATTATGACCCAAGAAGCAGCTGTAGGAGATGCTTCTATATGGTTAAAAAGTTTTAAAATATAATCATTTGTTAAAATAAATCAAATATTAACAGAAAGCTAATAATGAGAAAAGAGCATTTCCCCATCCTAGTCTTGTTCCTCAGAAGCAAAGTTTTCACTTACCTGTTTCTTCTGCTATTTTCCCAAATAATATGCTTCCAAGCATATTTCTTGATTGATGATTTTTAGATTCTACCATTTGATTTTCTATAATAAAAATTAAGATGTAGCTCTTTTAAATCTCCCCACCACTCCCTCATTTCTCCTAACTTTATCGCTCCAAACACTGGCATTAAATCAATGATCATTGCTTTCATGATTATGTTTACGCAAAAATAGTGCCTCCAGAGCCAAAGTAATGCCCCATGTGGCAAACCCTTCCTTGGACGGTTTTTTTGTTGTCGTTATTTTTTTTTTTAAAGATTGGCACCTGAGCTAACAACTGTTGCCAATCTTTTTCTTTTCTGCTTTTTCTCCCCAAATCCCCTAGTACATAGTTGTATATTTTAGTTGTGGGTCCTTCTAGTTGTGGCATGTGGGACGCCACCTCAACGTGGCCTAATGAGCGGTGCCATGTCCGCGCCCCGGAGCCTAACTGGTGAAACCCTGGGACGCCGCAGCGGAGTGCGTAAACTTAACCACTCAGACACGGGGCCGGACCCCTTGTACGGTTTTTATATTGTATAATAATCCCCCTAATTTGCATATGCCCAAATGGTTGTCTCAATATTTTTAACTTATACCTTTCCATTTGATACCACGTTTTCTGAATCCCATCTTTCCCTTTCTTGATTTGTTCATGAATTTGCTGAAGAATGTTTTTCAGGATGTCTCAAGAATGGTGTCGTGGGAGGTAAATGTTCAGAAACCCGACAGACATGAAAACGTCTTGATGTTCTTCTCCTGACACACGATGAGTGTTTGGTTGGGTGGAGTTTTAGAGTGAAAAGCGTTTTCCCTCAGAATTCTAAAGTACTTGCTCCAATTTCACTTAACATTTAGACCAGAAACGTCAGTCTTTCTCCTTTGTTCATGACTTGTTTTGTTTAAATCTCTAGAGACTTTAGGATTTTCTCTCTATTTCGTATATTAAAATCTTATAATAGTGTGCTCTGGTGTGGATCTATTTTTATGTTTTTACTGAGTACTAGTAGGCATTTTCTATTAAAAATGTATATTCTTTATTTCAGGAAAGTTCTCTTGATTTCCTTTCTTAACTCTCTTCCTGTGAATTTTCTCTTTTCTCTATAGGACTTCCAATTTGCTGAATATTGAATTTTCTAGATAATTTCTCTAAGTCTATTAGTTTTTGCTCATAGTTTTGCTCTCTCTCTGTTTCTATCTCTCTTTCTGCACCTTCTATTTCCTTAAAACTATCTTTCAAAGCTTCTGTTGCAGTGTTTTCAGATTTTACTTTACATTATAAAGAATTAATTTCTATTTTCTATAATTTTTCCTTTCCAAAGTGTGGTAGGCAGATTTCTAAGATGGCTTCCAGGTTTCTTGGCCTCTAATGAACATTTGTTATATAATTACCTCCTCTTGAGTGTAGGAGGATGCTATGAATATGAATGCATATTGTTCCCATGATTACATTACATTATGTGAAATAGAGGATTTTGCACATGTAATTAAGGTCACTAAGTAGATTTTGAGTTAACTGAAAGGGAGACTGTAGATGGTGAACTTGAGGCAATCAGTTGAGCTCTTTAAAGAGGGCCCTAAGGTCAGTGGTGGAAGAAGTCAGAGAGCTGTACTCCTGCTGGACTGGAGGCAAGTAGCATTCAGGCTTATGGGGGTCTCTTGGCAAGGAACACTTGGGTGGTCTCCAGGAAATGAGAGTAGCTCTTGGCCTACAGCTGGCAAAAAGTCAGGACTCTCAGTTCTGTAAGCACAACAACGCAAACTCTTGAAAGAGGAGCGTGAGCCTGGACAGAGGTTGACTGTAGCCTTGTGAGACCCTGAGCAGAGATACTGAGAGACAGGAAATTGGTGTTGTTTTAAGCCACAGGTTTGTCATAATTTATTACACAGCAAAAGAAAACTAATACACAAAGCAAGTTGTTCTTTTTTTGTGAATGGAATATCTTTCCCACCCTTCTCTGAGGATACTAATAACGGTTTTCTTTTGTTCCCCCCATTACTTTGATTTGTTCTTCTATTATTCTAGACTCTTTCTTGAATTAAGAGCTCTTCTTAGGGGCCGGCCGGTGGCGCAGTGGTTAAGTTCACATGTTCTGCTTCTTGGCGGCCCGGGGTTAGCCGATTTGGATCCTGGGTGCGGACATGGCACCGCTTGGCAAAAGCCATGTTGTGGCAGGCGTTCCACGTATAAAGTAGAGGAAGATGGGCACGGATGTTAGCTCAGGGCCAGTCTTCCTTAGCAAAAAGAGGAGGATTGGCAGTAGTTAGCTCAGGGCTAATCTTCCTAAAAAAAAAAAAGCTCTCCTCAAATAGTGGTTACTCTTAGTCTTCTGTATGTTTAAATGTGAGATACTAAGAAGAGGATCAGGCACCTGAATGAAGCTGTGTGACAGACAAGATTCCATTTAAGTAGGTATGACCAGAAACGTGGAGATCTTTTCTCTGTTCTTCTTGAATTTCTCCATTAGAGAAAAGTCTAACATTCTGGCTAAGTGCTTACTTCGTGGATATTAGAATTCTGCTTGTGAAATGGTCAAGGAAGTCTGTTCGACAAACTTATAAGCTATCAATTAATTCCTATTTTCAGTCCTGAACCACTTTTCTGCTATGACCTCTACAGTTTAAATACTCAAGAGAAAATACCTCAGCTTCATCTTGCCTAGGAGGTAAATGTTTGAGTGCCAGGTTCTGTGTCTGTTTATGGCCACTTTAAATATAGACTTGTGACAAATCTTTGTAATTGAGGCCTTAAAGCTGCCATCCACTGTATGTGTGGCTGGCCTGTGAGACCTCCTCAAGTCTGAGCCATAAACTAGTTCTCTTCAATTTTGTATACCTTTATTTATACACTTCAGATGATAGGATTCACAAAAGTTGATGACTAATTACCATTTTTAAAAATGGAAATTAAGAAAGAACATACTATTAAATGTAGCTTATTATGCTGTGGAAATTTACTAAGACTATTTTTATGCATAGGAATGTATAAACTAGTGTTTGCATTACAGGAGCATTTGAATTGTGAGGAACGAGAGATATAACTAATTTTTTATGTGGCTTGGAATATGGATTTGATAAGTATAAATTATTTTATGCACTTATGGTTTTGAAGGTAGCTGCAAAAATAATGACTGCCATTGGAGTGAATCCGTTATCACAACTGCTCTCCCGCTCAGCTGTTGTCTAGCTGAAGGCACCCAAGCATCTATCTCAGGATCCCTTCACCAGCGGCGGTCGAGGTTGTTGCCAACTATTTCAACTGTTCCACTGCTCACTACCTCCATCCGCCCCAATGGCGGCATTTCTGATGCAACAGAAATGAAGCTGTTGCTTATGGAAAGTCTCCTACTGAGTCAGACAAATATCTCTATGTAGGCAGTCAGATTTATCAGCTCCCAGGTAAGGTTAAGGACTTGCTTAATATTAAGGAAGCATTAGGTATTGTCTCTGTCCCCCAGGTGAGGCAGAGGAAGAACAACAAAAAAAATTAAAGTCATAAAAGTGTTTTAATCCATTGGAAAGAAGCTATGGGTCTACATTAAGAAATCACAAATACATAAAAAAATAAATTTATGGGAGCTATGTTAAGAAAGACATAAATACCAGAGGTGTGAAAGACTTCTCATGCACCTAGGCCCAAGATCTAATAAAATCTACAGTGATATAAGCATATGGATATGAGTACATATGCTAAACTATTACTAGAGTTATAAAAATGAATTGCTAGAGTTATACAAGTGAATAATGATGTTTTAAAATGGAAAGATTCCATAGAAAAGGGTGGAATTTAAACAGAGTTTAATAATTGTGTGATGAATTACAAATATAATGTATTATTGCCACGTTCCTTGTGTGTGAAGATGAGATCTATGTCTTCATAACAGCAAACAAAGAGAAAGATTTGGATTTATATTCAAAAATTCTGAAGGATAAGGAAAACCTGGCAATGGTAGTTTCTAAATTGACACATAACTCCTTCTTAGTTCCAAAGAGCTTTTAGATTTTGAGAAACTATTCATGGAAATTATATTTGAATTGTTCATTAATTTCAATTTCATTTCTGAATTTTTGAAAATATGATACAGTATTAACATTATTATTGCTTTTTGGGAATGAGAGAGAAAGCAATTATTATTATCAATATTAGTAATAACGAAAGTTATGATTGTAAAAAATAAGATCAGTAGAGGCAGTAAAAGTAAAAATCACATTTTATTTATTCATTTGACTTACTAAAATATAGCTATTGCAACACCTTGTAGGCACATTCATAATATAAAAATAAAAAACTTATAATTATAATTATAGGTGAAAATACAAATGCAATAAAGACACAATAAATGTGGGGAGAAAATGCAAAGATATGCTAAATGCCCAAAGCAGAATAGCTACCAAGAAAACCAGATTGGGTGGTAGCTGACGTTACATAATTTCAAAGATATATTACTTAATCTTCCACTCTTCCCAAGGAAGAAAAATCTAAACGTTTTCTCCCTGTATAGGTAATTTTATATTTTTCTTTTTAAAACATGCTTGGGCTGGCACAGTGGCACAGTGGTTAAGTGTGCACATTCCGTGTCGGTGGCCCAGGGTTCACCGGTTCAGGTCCCGGGTGCGGACATGGCACCGCTTGGCAAGCCATGCTATGGTAGGCGTCCCACGTATAAAGTAGGGGAAGACGGGCACGGATGTTAGCTCAGGACCAGTCTTCCTCAGCAAAAAGAAGAGGATGGGCAGCAGATGTTCAGTCAGGCCTAATCTTCCTCAAATAAAAACAAACGAAAGCAAACAAACAAACAAAAAACATGTTCAAAGATATTCTGATGGGTTATTTTAAACATATATTATAAATAGAATGTATTTATTTACGTGTAAACAAATAGAATATCATCTACTTTTTCATGTGCTGATAACCACACTACAGAAAAAAACAGGTAAAGCAGAAGACATAATAATTAAATTGTTTATTTAGTGAAAAGACAAGAAATCTATTTTTTGAAGTAAAGTATTCAGTTAGATGAGGTGAATTGTCTCTTCAGTGCAGCATTAAGTATGTTTATTCTTCTGTCAGTACCCGGAATAGCAGTATCCAAATATCCCAAAAGATCAAATTAACTTCACGTTGGGTGACACTTTATTTCAGAGCAACATAATTTCACTTAGGTGAAAACTCTTTGGATGCTTGGACTAGTTCCTCAGTGGCCTGACACGCTTTAAATTAATGACGGCAGTAGATTAGTTTACATTTTCCCTTTCTTTTTCTTCTTTCTTTCTTTTTCTTTAATCTCTTACTGGAGTTGGTCTCCGTAAGGAGTCAGATACTTCAAATAGATTGGTTTCTTACACTAAAAATTTTGAAAATCTTTTGTGAGGTAAAGTGTGCTTATATCAAATTCTTTGCTTCTCTCTCATTTTATAGATGCTCTCATCATACAGTGCATAACATTAAAACATATGGAATCATGAAAAATAATTGTTGCAAAATTCAATTTACATAGAACTTTTGGGATATGATTCTTTTTGTCAATAACAAAATCAATAACACATCTTAAAATATTTAAATAATTACTTACTCAACAATCATTAAGGTTTTGTAATGCAAGTAAAATGAATAGCTATTTAAGCCTCATGCCCAGGAAATCAAGGATTCTATCTCTGTGTATCTCCCATTAGAGATCATCAATATTTTTGTATATAAAACAACTTTTGCATTAATGATCTGGTAGTTTATGAGGTATGTGAATTGTGACTCGCTAGAAATTAATTTTCTCAGATATTACTGGCTAATTTTTAATTTTATCTTAAAATTTTTACTATATTTGAAGCTACCAGAATTATTTAGTTAAAAGTAGTTGCTGTTTTATAAAATATTCTATAATTTGGGGATTTTGCAATATTGGGCTCTTTGTATTCATCAGACTCTGTGGATATGTGCTAAAAGCTGTCAAAAGAATTCTCATCTGGTTTGGGAGATACAGGTAAATAAGCAATGAGATAAGTGAAATTATGTTGGGATGTGCAAAGTCCAGTGATGTACAGAGGCTGGAAGGTCAGGAGTGCATCCACAGAAGAAGAAACTTCTTTGGTGAAATTCAAAGGCAGACTGGTTTTCTGGGTAAACAATGGTTAGAGGGCATTCTATCAAAAAAATTCATACACAAAGGCATCAAGGAATGAAAATAGAATTCTGAAGAAACTTATGTGAAATGATTAAAAGGAAATAATTAAAATTATTGATAGAAATAATATTGCAGGATAATATTGTTTTATTGAAAATGTTTTATTTTCAAGAATTTACCTAGCTTAGTTAACCCAGACCTAAGGGTTGAATGAAGATGGAATTGAGATCAGAGTTTGGTAGAATTAGTGATGGAAGGCTTCTAAAGGTAGGCTTTCCAATACCTAAAGGATATCAAAATTTCAGGTGAGTTTGAAATATTTCATAATTTAAATGAAAGTTCAAAATGGCCACAGAAGGGGACTAGGATGTTTCGGATATATAAAATATCAGTCTGGGAATTGAGAAACTGACAACTCTAATTTTAAAGCCAAAATAGTCAGCAGAAGTGAGGTGACTTACAGGAAGTCTCCATGTAAGGAAATGGGGTTACCAAGAAGAGATCAGCAGTCTCCTACTTCCTAATTGACTGAAAATGAATTATGCATTCTTTCGTTTTGGGAAATCTGTGCTTCATTTTAGGTGATCTCATCAGTGGTGTGCATTTGGTTTGCACTTCTCTGTGCTTGAGAAAGCTCCAGCATTTGGCATAGTCAGCTCAGTGGCGGCAGTGCTCTGCTGATCATCAGAACTATGCTAATGAAGTGAGTTATTGTGGCAGGACATGTGTGGCAAGAATTGAGTGAAGAACTTACTCTGCAACTCAGTTCTATTCCCAGCTTTTCTCCAGAAGCTGAGTATTCAGGTGACCTTGGGAAAGTCCTCTATTCTCTTTATGCCTGAGTTTCTCTCTCATACATGGAAAATTTTCTTCCTTAATTATAGAAAATGACCAAAACTCATGTCCTTTGTACAAATAATCCCAGGATAATGGGAAGTTTTACAGGTCTTTGGAGTCTTTACATAGTGTTTTCTTAATTTCAATGTAAAGTGCATCACCCAATCGAGATAGAATTAAAAAGTATACTGACATAAAATTAATTTTATTGGATTTCGATTTTACAGTTTAATATTCTGACATTTTATATGTGGCATTTGGTGGTCCCAAAGAAGTGGCTTTACTATCCTATATAGTTTACTGTAGTGCTAAAAGTTCAGTTTCTATAGCTAGACTCTCTAGGGTTCAAATCTCAGCTCTGCCATTTGACCTTGGGCAAGTTACTTAACCTCTCTCTGCCTCAGTTTTCTCATCTGTAAAATGGGAATAATAATAATAATATCTATCTCATAGGATTGTTCTGAGGGGAAAAAAATTTCTACAAATGTAAGGTGCATAGAACATTGCCTGGCACACAGTAAAAACAAAATGTTTTATTTTCAAGAATTTAACCAACCTATTCTATTTCATTATATGAAAGAATAAATTATATCTCATAGGGTTGTTAAAAGAATCAAATAAAAAACTCTGAGAGTACACAATCAACAAAATTTAAAGTGAGGTGTTGTATTTTTCTTCTTCTGGAGCTACTTCCAAATATGATGCATTAGTAGAGAGAGTGGGGCTATAGCCTATGTTAGTAACTGATGATGCCCTAACTCCTTGCTCTTTCTCTCCTACTGATGCACTGTTTTCTGAAACGTAATCTGGAAATCTCCGATTATAGAGAATAACTTCTAAATCGAAAATAAATATTTCTTCTCCCTTTGCATTTTTATTCTAGGAAGTCATTCAATAATATAGGGAAGCCATATAACTTTATTTAAACATTTTCACCAAACTTCAATTTTTAGTTTGTATTATGGCATGCATAAGAAAATGTACTGGAGAGTGAAGGCTTTCTCGGCTTCAATTCCTAACTACCATTTACTGTGTGATAATGGTCAAGTTACCTCTGTTTTGGTTTCTACAACTGTAAAAAGAAATATGAGAATACCCTAACCTGTTCAATTGCTGTTTTAAGACTCACTACATATAAAAGATTTACAACTATGCATGGTACATACTAAGACCTCAATAAATATTAGCTGTTATGATAACTACTGTTGTTCTTAGTGTTTAGCTGTAGAGTAGATCCCCACAAAAGAGTGAGACAAAGTTTGTGGAATTTGATATTGTGCATGAAAACATTGCAAAACAAAACAAATCAAAACTAAATAAAAAGATATCAGCAAAAATGGTAGAGTAAGGACCTTTAAATATTCTCTCATCCATAAAATGAGAACAATGGTAAAAATTGTCATAGTCTTTTTCAGAACTCTGGAAATTAACCAACGGCTTGCTGGAATCTGTAAAAACAGCTGAATCTCAGTAAAAAGAGGAGAGGTTGTGGCATTT
Organism: Equus przewalskii; assembly: GCF_037783145.1. Taxonomy (NCBI): domain Eukaryota; kingdom Metazoa; phylum Chordata; class Mammalia; order Perissodactyla; family Equidae; genus Equus; species Equus przewalskii. The sequence continues at coordinate 31,391,154 of NC_091839.1, read as the reverse complement.
TAACTTTTGCTATTGCCATATCCTTTTGCCAAGCTCTGTGGTAGCCTTAGAAGCCAACAGCCTATAATCATGGTGAAAACTAGAAACCTGGCAGTATTTAAAAGTGCTAATGGGGTTGGAGCTCCTCCAAACACCCATCCCCAGGGAACTGTCCTTGTTTTACTGATCTGATGGTTCTTGCTGGCAAGGCTGTTTTTATTTGACCTGACTTGGAGTTCACCTGAGGAGAATAGTGTTTTCCCTAGGGACATCTGTCAAAAATAAGCAGAGGCAATTGTTAAATATTTTGACTGCCTGAGATGGTGGTTAACAGTTGGAGCAAACAATAGGCTAACCAATGAATTAAAAGGAAAATCTGGGGAATGAGCTGACCATAGGGGGCTTTCGAAAGATCTGACTTACTCTTGGGGATCTAGAAAGCTGTATGCATACATAGGCTGTTCACATGCCCAGGGCTGTGTATAAGCTAAGGAAAAACTTGAGAAGGACCTAAAACTTTGTTTTAATTTGTGTGGGCTGCCATAACAAAAATGCTATAAACTGAATGGCTTATAAACCACAAACATTTATTTCTCACAGTTCCAGAGGCTGAGAACTCCAAGAGCATGGCATCAGCAGATTCAGTGTCTGATGAAGGCTCGCTTCCTCATAGATGACACCTTGCTGTGACCTCACATGTGGAAGCCACAAGGGATCTCTTTCAGGCCTCTTTTATAAAGGCATGGATCCCTTTCACAAGAGCTCTGCCCTCTCAACCTAATCACCTCCCCAAATATCCACCTCCTAATAAAGCACTTTGGAGGTTAGGATTTCAAAATATGAATTCTGGGGGGACACAAACATTCAGACCACAGACGCTCTCATCTCTGGCAAACCTTGAGGTTCTGAGTAAGCAGGAAGTAAAGACAAAGATAAAGCTGTAAACTGCTTGGCTGAGTGTTAAAGGCAGCCCCAAATGGACACAGCTCCTTAGCAAGTATTGGCAAACATTGTTGCCCCGTATTTAAGGAAATCTCTGTTCAATCATTACCTGATCACTAAGATAACTGAACAGACACTTCAGCGACATGACAAAGAATATGTACTATATAAAATTAGTTCTGAAGAGTCAATAATAAACACAACAATAAGCAGAAATAGCAGCAAAGACTAGGGACAAGGGAGAATCTGATTTCCTGAGTTGTCACATTATGTTACTTAAAATATATTTTTTTCAACAAAAAGTTATGAGATATGCAAAGACATATGAAACTATGGCCTATATACTGGGAAAAAAAGTCAACAGACTTGTCCCTGTGGAAGCACAGATGAATTTATTAAACAAAAACTTTAAATCAGCTATTTAAAAAATGTTCAAATAACTAATGGAAAGCATGTCTAAAGAATTAAAGCAAAGTTTGAGAATCATGTCTCACTAAATAGAGAATATCAATAAAAAGGTAGAAATTATTTAAGAAAAAGAATCAAACAGAAAGTATGGAGCTGAAAAGTACAATAACTAAATGAAAAATTCACTAGGCTGAACAGTAGATTTGAGCAATCAGAAGAAACAATCAGCAAACTTGAAGGTAAATCAACTGAGATTATTCAGTCAGGAACAGAAAGACAAAGAATGAAGTAAAATAAACATACCTCAAAGACCTGTGTGACACCATCAAGCACATCAACATATGCATAATGATATCCCAGATGTAGAGGGGAGAGAGAGAGTCAAAGAGACAGAGGAATATTTGAAAAAATTATGGCTAAAACCTTTCAGATTTGATGAAAAACATTCATTGACACATCTAAGAAGCTCGATGAACTTTAAGTAGGAAAAATCAATAACAAATTTATACCTAGACACAGTGTAATCTAACTGTCAAAAGTCAAAGACTAAGACAGAATATTGGGAGTGTCAAGAGAGAAGTAATTCAGCAGGTGCTAGGTATTCCTAACAATATTAACATCCAATTTCTCATCAGAAACAGTAAAGGCCAGAAGGCAGTGTGAGAAATATATTCAAAGTACTGAATCAAAATGACTGTTATCTCTAGCAAAACTATCCTTCAAAAATGAAGGAGAAATTAAGACATTCGTAGATAAACCAAATTGAGAGCATTTGTTTCTAGCAGACCTCCATATAAGAAATCATAAATGGAATACTTCAGTATTAAATTACACTAGATAGTAACTCAAATCCAAATAATAAAATAAACAGTAAATCCAAATAGTAAAATAAACAGCACTGGTAATGGTAACCACATAGGTAAATATTAAAAAAAAAAACAGTAGAAATGTTTTTTTACAAGTTTTCTTTCATAACTAATTTAAAATATAACTGCATAAAGCAATAATTGTAAATCTGTGTTGGTAGTAATACAATATATAAAAATATAATTTTGTATAAGAGCACAAAAGAGAGAGAAGGAAACAGAGCTGCATAGAAGCAAGGTTTTGTATAATTTTGTAATTAAGTTGGTATTAATATGAACTCGATTTTTATAAGTTAAGATGTTAATTGTAATTCCCAGGGAAACCACTAAGACAAAAACTAAAAAATTTATAGTAAAAGAAACAACAGGGAATTAAAATTGTACACAAGAAAATACCTGTTTAACACAAAAGAAGGTAGTATTGGAGGAATAGAGGAACAAAAAAGATATGACAGAGAAATAAATAACAAAACGGGAGAGAAAGCCTGTTTTTTTTTTTATTTTATTGAATTAATGATAGGTTACAATCTTGTGAAATTTCAGTTGTACATTAATGTTTGTCATTCATGTTGTAGGTGCACCACTTCACCCTTTGTGCCCACCCCCCACCCCACCTTTCCCCTGGTAGCCACTAATCTGTTCTCTTTGTCCACATTTTTAAATTCCTCATATGAGTGGAGTCATACAGAGATTATCCTTCTCTAACTGGCTTATTTCACTTAACATAATTCCCTCAAAGTCCATCCGTGTTATTGCAAATGGAATGATTTTGTTCTGTTTTACAGCTGAGTAGTATTCCATTGTATATAGATACCACATCTTCTTTATCCATTCATCTGTTGATGGACACTTAGGTTGCTTCCATGTCTTGGCTATTGTAAATAATGCTGCAATGAACATTGGGGTGCATAGGACTTTTGGAATTGCTGACTTCAAGCTCTTTGGATAGATACCCAGCAGTGGAATGGCTGGATCGTGTGGTAGTTCTATTTTTAATTTTTTGAGGAATCTCCATACTGTTTTCCATAGTGGCTGCACCAGTTTGTATTCCCACCAGCAGTGTATGAGGGTTCCTTTTTCTCCACAACTTCTCCAACATTTGTTACTATTAGTTTTAGATATTTTTGTCATTCTAATGGGTGTAAGGTGATATCTTAGTGTAGTTTTGATTTGCATTTCCCTGGTGATCAGCGATGATGAGCATCTTTTCATGTGCCTATTGGCCATCCGTATATCTTCTTTGGAGAAATGTCTGTTCATGTCTCCAGCCAATTTTTTGATCGGGTTTTTTTATTTTTTGTTGTTGAGTTGTGTGAGTTCTTTATATATTATGGGTATTAAGCCTTTATTAAATATATGACTTGCAAATATTTTTTCCCAGTTAGTGGGTTGTTTTTTCATTTCAATCCTGTTTTCATTTGCCTTGAAGAAGCTCTTTAGTCTAATGAAGTCCCATTTGTTTATTCTTTCTATTGTTTCCCTTCTCTGAGAAGACATGGTATCCAAAAAGATCCTTTTAATACTGATGTCAAAGAGTGTACTGCTTACGTTTTCTTCTAGAATACTTATGGTTTCAGGTCTTACATTTAGGTGTTTGATCCATTTTGAGTTTATTTTGGTGAATGGTGAAAAATAATAGTCAATTTTCATTCTTTTACATATGGCTTTCCAGTTTTGCCAGCACCATTTGTTGAAAAGACTTTCTTTTCTCCATCATATGCCCTAAGCTCCTTTGTTGAAGATAAGCTGTCCATAGATGTGTGGTTTTATTTCTGGGCTTTCAATTCTATTCCATTGATCTGTGCACCTGTTTTTGTACCAGTACCATGCTGTTTTGATTACTGCAGCTTTGTAGTATGTTTTGAAGTCAGGGATTGTGATGCCTCCAGCTTTGTTCTTTTTTCTCAGGATTGCTTTAGTAATTTGGGGTCTTTTGTTGCCCCATATGAATTTTAGGATTCTTTGTTCTAATTCTGTAAAGAATGTCATTGGGATTCTGATTGGGATAGCATTGAATCTGCAGATTGCTTTAGGTAGAATGGACATTTAAACTATGCTTATTCTTCCAATCCATGTGCATGGAATGTCTTTCCATCTGCTTATGTCGTCATCCAATTCTCTCAGAAAGGCCTTGTAATTTTCATTATATAGGTCCTTCACTTCCTTAGTTAAATTTACCCTGAGGTATTTTATTCTTTTTGTTAGGATTGTGAATGGTATTGTGTTCTTGAGTTCTTTTTCTGTTAGGTCATTGTTAGAATATAGAAATGCTACTGATTTATGCAAGTTGATTTTATACCCTGCAACTTTGCTGTAGTTGTTGATTACTTCTAAGAGTTTTCCAATGGTTCTTTGGGGTTTTCTATATATAAGATCATGTCATCTGCAAACAGTGAGAGTTTCACTTCTTCCCTCCCTATTTGGATTCCTTTTATTCCTTTTTCTTGCCTGATTGCTCTGGCCAGGACCTCCAGTACTATGTTAAATAAGAGTGGTGATAGAGGGCATCCTTGTCTCATACCTGTTTTCAGGGGGACGGTACTCAGTTTTTGCCCATTGAGTATGATGTTGGCTGTGGGTTTGCCATATATGGCCTTTATTATGTTGAGGCAGTTCCCTTCTATGCCCATTTTGTTCAGAGTTTTTATCAGAAATGGCTGTTGGATCTTGTCAAATGCTTTCTTTGCATTTATTGAGATGATCATGTAGTTTTTATTCCTCAGTTTGTTGATGTGGTGTATCACGTTGATTGATTTGCGGATGTTGAACCACCCCTGTGTCCCTGGTATGAATCCCACCTGATCATGATGTATGATCCTTTTGATGAGTTGCTGAATTCTGGTTGCCAAAATTTTGTTTAGAATTTTTGCATCTATGTTCATCAGTGATATTGGCCTGTAGTTCTCTTTTTTCTTGGTGTCCTTGTCAGGCTTTGGTATCAGGGTGATGTTGGCCTCATAGAATGTGTTAGGAAGTATTCCGTCCTCCCTAATTTTTTGGAATAGCTTGAAAAGGATAGGTATTAAATCCTCTCTGAAAATTTGGTAGAATTCCCCAGGAAAGCCATCTGGTCCTGGGGTTTTACTCTTTTGGATGTTTTTGATTGCTGTTTCAATCTCTTTCCTTGTGATTGGTCTGTTTAAATTGTCTGCTTCTTCTTGAGTGAGCTTTGGGAGATTGTAGGAGTCCAAGAATTTATCCATTTCCTCTAGGTTATCCATTCTGTTGGCATATAGTTTTTCATAGTATTCTCTTAATCCATTGTATTTCTGCAGAGTCTGTTGTTATTTCTCCTCTTTCATTTCTGATTTTGTTTATTTGAGCTTTCTCCCTTTTTTTCTTTGTAAGTCTGGCTAGAGGTTTATCAATTTTATTTATCTTCTCAAAGAACCAACTCTTTGTTTCATTGATCCTTTCTCCCACCTTTTTTGTTTCAATAGTATTTACTTCTGCTCTGATTTTTATTATTTCTCTCCTTCTGCTGACTTTGGGCTTTATTTGTTCTTCTTTCTCTAGTTCAGTTAGGTGTAGTTTAAGATTGCTTATTTGGGATTTTTCTTGTTTGTTAAGCTGTGCCTGTATTGCGATGAATTTTCCTCTTAACACAGCTTTTGCTGTATCCCATATGAGTTGGTATGGCATGTTGTCATTTTCATTTGTTTCCAGGTATTTTTTTATTTCTTCTTTAATTTCTTCAATGATCAATTGCCTGTTCAGTAGTGTATTGTTTAGTCTCCACATCTTTGTGCCTTTCTCAGCTTTCTTCTTGTAATTAATTTCTAGCCTTATAGCATTATGATCAATGAAGATGCTTATTATTATTTCAATTATTTTAAATTTGTAGAGGCTTGCCTTGTTTCCCAACATATGGTCTATACTTGAGAATGTTCCATGTGCATTTGAGAAGAAAATGTATTCTGCTGTTTTTAGATGAAGTGATCTATATATGTCTATTCAGTCCAATTGTTTTAGTTTTTCATTTAGTTTCACTATTTCCTTGTTGATTTTCTCTCTGGATGATCTGTCCATTGATGTGAGTGGGGTGTTGAGGTCCCCTACTACTATTGTGTTGTTTTTAACATCTTCCTTTAGGTCTGTTAATAGTTGCTTTATGAACCTTGGTGCTCCTATGTCAGGTGCATAGATATTTATAAGCATTATTTCTTCTTGATGAAGTGTCCCTTTGATCATTATATATTGTCCCTCTGTGTCTCTCTTTACTTGTCTTATTTTGAAATCCACTTTGTCTGATATAAGAATTGCAACACCCACTGTTTCTGCTTGCTATTCTCTTGAAGTATTGTCCTCCACCCCTTCACTCTGAGCCTGTGTTTGTCCTTGGAGCTGAGGTGTGTTTCCTGGAGGCAACAAATTGTTCGATCTTGTTCTTTAATCCGTTTTGCCACTCTGTGCCTTTTTATTGAAGAGTTCAATCCGTTTACATTGAGAGTGATTATTGATGCATGTGGACTTAATGCTGTCAATCTGTCTCTCGTTATCTGGATTTCCTGCATTTCTTTTCCTGTGTGCTTTAGCCTACCCATTTAATCCTGCAATTTCTTATGTTGGTTTCTTAGATTTTTGCTTATTTATCTTTTGTGGCTCTGTTTTGTTTTTTAGTTTAGTGGCTACGCTGAAGTTTGTATTTAGAATCTCGTGTATATATACTCTATTCTTTGGTGGTCTCTTACTTACTTGGCATAGACTGATATAGTCCTTTTGCTCTTCCCCTCCTAAATTATTATTTTCATTTCTTATTCCAACTCGTGTTATGAGTTTGCAGTTAGAGTGATAAGATCATCTTTGCTTTGGTAGTTTCCTTCCCTTTATCCTAATGCTAAAGTTGAATATTTCCTATCCTATTCTGGTTCTATCTATCTGTCTCCCTACTCTGTGGTTTGTGACCCCTTTCACCCTTCTTTCTTTGTTCGGGTATGAGAGCCTCCTTGAGGATTTCCTGTAGTGGAGGACTTTTGGTTACAAATTCCCTTAACTTTTGTTTGTCTGGAAAAGATTTAATTTCTCCCTCATATCTGAAGGATATTTTTGCTTTATAGAGTATTCTTGGCTGAAGATTTTTGTCTTTTAAAGTTTTTAAACTTTAAAACTTTCCATTCTCTCCCAGCTTGTAAGGTTTCTGTAGAGAAATCCACTGAAAGTCTGATAGGAGTTCCTTTGTAGGTTATTTTCTTCTGTCTTGCTGCCCTGAGTATTCTTTCTTTGTCTTTCATTTTTGCCATTTGTACTACTATATGCCTTGCAGTAGGTCTTTTTGCATTGACAAATCTAGGAGATCTGAAGGCTTCCTCCACACACATTTCTCCCTCAATCCCTAGAATTGGAAAGTTCTCTTCTATAATTTCATTAAGCACACTTTCTGCTCCATTTTCCTTTTCTATGTTCTCGGGAATTCCTATGATCCTTAAATTCTTTCTCCTCATTGAATTGGCTATCTTTCAGAGGTTTTCCTCATCTTTTTTAATTCTTAGCTCTCTTTCTTCCTCTGTCTGGAGCCATTCAGCCTGTCTATCTTCGATTATGCTAATTTTCTCCTCTATGGTGTCTACACAGGCATTCAGGGAATCCGTATTCTGTTTCGTCTGGTCCATTGTGTTTTTCATCTCTAGTAATTCTGTTTGATTCTCCTTTATAATTTCAATCTCTTTTGTGAAGTAGCTCCAGAACTTGTTGGCTTGTTTCTCTTCTTTCTCTCTAGCTCATTGAGTTTTTTGATTATAGCTGCTCTGAACTCATTTTCACTTAGTTTACCTATTTCCAAGTCCACAGGACTTAATTCTGTGTTTTTATTGTTTTCCTTCTGGTCTGCAGCTTTTATAAATTGCTGGATGGTAGAGGAGCAGTTTTTCTCAATGGTAGAATTCGGTTGCAGTTACAGCCTGTGGCCACTAGATGGGCTTCAACAGCCGCGCGTTCTAAGCTCTCTGCCTTCAGGCAAATGGCGGCACCCAGCACAGTTTGCCCGGGTGGGGAGGGGTGGTTTCTCTTGCACACTGATCTGGATTCGGATCAGCTCTGTTCTCTGGTCTCCCGGTGCCCTGGATTTATGGGGTCCCTGTGCACGGAAGCTTTCCCCCATCAGCAGGTGTCCACTGCACTGGTGGCGGGAGTCCTGGGTGATCCCCCAGTCGCGTGGCCCCTTCCCCGCTCTTTCCCACACCTGCAGCAGCGATCCCAGACTCTAGGGGAGGGAGCGAAGTTCTCGCCTACCCCGTTCCAGCTCCTCCAAGGCTGGCAGCAGGGTCTCCGTCGTCCATCGTTTTGGTACCGTAGGTCTCTAATGTCCTGGCATTAGGTTTATTAGCTGAAATTCAGTTTTTTTCCAGTCCTTTGTTGTAGTTTGGAGGGGGGAGAGTCCCAGGTCAGCTCACCCCACCATTTTGCTCTTCTCTCGATAAAGCCTGTTTTATTAGTAACTATGTTAAGTGTAAATAGGTTAAATACTCCAACTCAAAGGAAGGGATTGGCATAATAGATTTTTAAAAAATGGTCCAACTATATGCTGTGTACAAGAAACACATTTTAGATTCAAAGACACAAATATGTTAAAAATAAAAGAATGGAAAAAGATATACTTTGCAAACCACAACCTAAAGGGAGCTAGAGTGGCTATACATAGCAGACAAAGTAGTCTCAAAGACAAAAATTGTGCTAGAGACAAAGAAGAAAATTTTCTAATGATGAAATAGGTCAAGCCATCAAGAATATATAGCTACTGAAACATATATGCACCTAACATCAGAAGCCAAAGTGTAGGAAGCAACACTGACAGAATTGAAGGGTGAAATAGACCATTCAGCAATAACAGTTGGAGACTTCAGTACCCCAATTTCAATATGAGGCAAAACAACTAGACAGAAGATCTGTTGCCTGCAGCTGCAAAGGGCAAGGAATGACAGGTACTGCCAAGGCTACTTGGTTGTTTAAGCAATCAAAGTTTATTGATAAAGAGAAACAGAAAGATGAGCAGGAATAATGGGGAAGAACAAATTGATACTTTCAACATCCATGCCACAATCAGCCAGGGAAGTCCCAATAGTTTGTATGGCGGGTGGAAGTACCAATTGTCCAGGTCTGAGGCAAAGCATCGTTTCCTCAGCCAGACTTCCCCCTTATCCCTCCTCCTTGTTCTGTTTCCCTTTATCAATAAACTTTGATTGCTTAAACAACCAAGTAGCCTTGCCGGTGCCTGTCATTCCTTGCCCTTTACAGCTGTGGGCAACAATATCAATAAAGAAATAAAAGACTTGAACAACACTATAAATCAACTAGGCCTAAGTGATATCTATAAAACATTTTATCCAACAACAGAAGAATACACATTCTTCTCAAGCACATATGGAATGTTCTCCAAGATAGAGCATACCACCATAAATATAAAAGGACTAAAATAATACAAAGTATGTTTTCTGACCACAGTGGAATGAAACTGGAACTCAATAACAGAAGGAAATTTAGGAAATTTGCAAATACGTGGAGATTAAACAACATACTCCTAAATAATCAATAGATAAAAGAATAAATCACAAGGGAAATTAGAAAATACTTTGAGATAAATGAAAATGTACACACAACACTGAAACTCATGGAATGCAGATAAAATAGTGCTCACAGGGAAATTTGTAACAATGAATGCTTACATTAAAGAAGAAGGATGTCAATTCAGCAATAACCTTCTACCATCACACATTAGAAAAAGAAGAGAAAACTGAATCTAAAAGACATAGAAAAAAGGAAAATGAAGACTAGAATGGGAATAAATGAAATAAATGGGAAAATAGTAGAGAAAATCAATGCAACCACAAGCAGGTTCTTTCAAAAGATCAATAAAATTGACAAAACTTTAGCTATAATGACCAAGAAAAAAAAAGGGAGGACTCAGTTAGTAAAATCAGGAATGAAAGAGGAAATGTTATTACTATTTACCTTACAGAAACAAGCAAAGATTAGAAAGAAATTCTAGAACAATTACCAATTAGATAATCTAGATGAAATGGACAAATTCCTAGAAAGACATGCAAACTACTGAAATGGACTCAAGAGGAAACTGAAAATCTCATTAAATCGGATGAAACTCAAAGAAAAAAAGAAAAGAAAAACAAAAAAACCTTACGAGAAATTGTCATTTTATGTTTGTTTGCTTCTTTCTTGTTCTGCCCAATTTTTTAAAGAAGTAAATATTGTTAATTGGGCATTCTGGTTCGTTGAGATCCCACTAATTTGTGAGATAAAATGTTTCCCTTTATTGCTGGCTTGTACCATATGGATGACTACTCAAAGTGTTCTTTATTGTTTTCCTAATGTTGTCATCCTGCTAACTAGAAAAAAAAAAACATGTCCATGCTTATGATTGGGAAAGGAATACCACCTTCCCACTGTAGTCTTTCATTTTAAGTTACTATATCCAAAATGTCAACAATAAGCTCTTTTCAGTTTTTATGGTGGTTTACACATGTATGGAAACTAATAAAGTATGTCATCACAGTAGCAATTCCTCATAGCAGCAGGTGTGATTTTTATTGTGACATAAACTAAATATATACTTCTGACTTAAAGAAATGCTTTGTATTTTATATTTGGCTCCCCACAACATATTTGAAATTAATTCAAGAGCCTGTGAAACTCTACTTAGCACTAATGAGAATACAGTATTATTCACTTTTCCTGCAAAGGCCCCAAACATGGAATAGTATATATGGTGTCTGGACTGGATGTATGCTATTTATAATAGCTGTTAAATAATATACCGGGGCCGGCCTGGTGATGCAGCGATTAAGTTCGCATGTTCCGCTTCTCGGCGGCCCGGGGTTCACTGGTTTGGATGCCGGGTGAGGACATGGCACTGCTTGGCACTCCATGCTGTGGCAGGCGTCCCACATATAAACTAGAGGAAGATGGGCACGGATGTTAGCTCAGGGTCAGGCTCCCACAGCAAAAAAAGAGGAGGACTGGCAGTAGTTGGCTCAGGGCTAATCTTCCTCAAAATAAATAAATAAATAATATACCATTATTTTCAATGTTCTTTCAAAGACTATTCCATCGTTTGTCACTTTCCTAGACTCTAAAGAGTGGCAAAAATGATGAGAGATGTCACTTGAATATTAATTCATGGAAACATGATTATCCTCCAGGAGAAGTTGTAGGTGTTCTTCTCTCCTAAGTTTTGTGTTCCTATGACACTTTAGTGTGACCAGCTGACTGTAATTACCACTTTAGTGTTTGGCCAGAAAGCTATGTCAATCAATCAAACAAATAACTGGGTAAATTAATTAATATTTTTGCTTGAAAACAATTTAAAAGAATTATAGCAAAGTAATTTTGATTTTCAACAGTCCTACTCACCATCTGCATTTAGCAAAACTCTTGACACCAGTCTGGATTGCTAAGCAATAAATATCTCTGCCATGACTCCAGAGTCCCTGGGATCCTTCCATCATTTTGTCATTCAAGCATGTCACACAGCTTGATGTGGACCTCCGATTCCTGCTGTCCGAAATGCAGGCCTGCTGTTCATACAGTAGAAAGAGAATAAATAGAATGTCGGGACAGAGAAATGATAAAAGATTGGGAAAACAAGGCTACACAAACCTCAGAATTTGGGAGATGCACTTTTGAAATGGGAGATAAGTCAACATAAGCTCAGTAGTTTCATCACAAAGATGCAAGTAATTTTCACACCCAGCAGAAATTCACCATCTTTTGGGGTACTTATATTAACTGTGTTATGTTAGTGAGACTTCTTAGATAAAATAGAGTAATTTTTGTTAAAGCTTCTCTAGCATATTCTATTTATCAAGGGGAGTCCTGACCATTTGCTCATCAGATATATTGAAGTACTGACTTCAGTGAAAATAGGAAAGGCTGGTGAAAGTCTTGTGCCAATCTAAAGGTTTTTGACAGTAGGCTGACTAAAGAAGCCTCCAACTGTTAGAATGGTAGGTAATTAATTACTTGTTGAGAAGCAACTTTTTTTTTAAATTTACATGTTGTTGCTAGATTCTATGACAATGCTTCACTTACTGACTCTATTTTCTGATAGAGATAGTTATTTATTTCTACATTTTTGACCTAGGAAAAGGAGAATGCGTCCTTTCATGCTGACTTATTGAAGTGTTTTAAAATGGGTAAGGCTTCATCTGAGCTATAGCAATAAAGAATAAGGAATATATGAGTCATGTACTTTTTTCTAAGCCATTAATCAAAATCCTGAATATCTTTTTTAAATTAGTAACTTAGTTCTTTGGAAGTTGGTTTCCTAATATGTAAAATAGTGGGATTGATGCAGATAATCTCAAAGGTCACTTTCAATTTAAAAACTTTCTCATCTTTAGTATGAGCACTGAAGAAAATGAGTTAAAGTAGTTTTATCAAATATGGTCGAGTCAGTCAAATCAAAGACAAAAATCTACTACATGGCTGTTTTATTACCTCTCTTTATACCGTGTTCTAATTTGTTTTAAGGTTATGTGTTAGTAAATAATCTAAAACCATTATATTTCAGATATTTCTCAGTATTTTCGACGGTGTTCATAGAGAGGTGAAGTGTGTCCATAGGGTGAAAGGACTAAGAAGTGCAGTGACCGCCTCAAGATCACACAGCCAGAAAGTGTCAAACCAAGATTCAGATCTGCTCCTCCTGACAGCCAGGCCAGAGGTCTTCACAGTATAACACTGTTCCATCAAACGAGAAGACATATTCCGTGTCTTTATGGAACCGAGTCTCAGAGTTGTAAATGACCACAGCATGGAAACTAGAATCCACAATTCCTGACTTCCATTCTGGTGCTCTTTCTGTTTACATCATCCAGATTCATAGCTGATCTTCATTCTTATTCCGCAACATTCCATTTTGAAGGATAAACCTTATGGAGAAGGAGAAGTGAAAGCATTGGGATTGAACAGTAGTTCTGAACTAAAAATTTGGACTACTTTCTTGAATTATTCAAACTTGAGTTCTTTGTGGTTAATGAATCTTTCTTTCCTTTTAAAAAGTAACCCAGATGTCTGCTGGCTTGTCAGTCCCTGATTACAAGAAGACAGGACCTCAGGCTTATTTTCTCTAAACTGCTTTATGATGTGCTGAAAGGACTAGAACATAAAGCCATTTTGTCAGCTGGAGTAACTGCAGATGACAACTGATTGAGGACTTATTATGTATGAGGCATTATGCTGTATGCTTATTACGGGTTATTTTATTGAATCCTCACAACCATCATATACCATGGGTGCTATTAGCTCCCTCATTTGACAGGTGAGGAATCTGAAGCACGATGGGCCCAAGGTTCTATAGCTATTGGTAAAGCCAAGTTTTAAACCCAGGCAGGCTAACTCCAGAGCTGATGCTCTTACCGGTAAAATTCCACAGCAAACCTAGTCTTCCCCAGTTTCACGTGCCACATACTCCTATTTGTGGCAAAAGGAATCATTTGAAATAAACTTGACACTCCCTTTTTGGGGATTTAGACTCCAAGTGCTTGCCAAGTTTCCACTTCTCAGCCAAAGCTGGGTTAGTTCCATGACTAAGAGGCCTCCTCTCCAGCTCGTGCTGCATTGTGTGACGTGGGCCTTTAAAATGGCTAAGCTTATGTATAGTTTCACAAAATGAGCAGTTTAAACACCTTCCCACCCCTTATTTCTTACTCATAGGAGCTCAATCCCAGTCCAGAAGACCATAGGAGAATCAGATGCTTCATCCCCTTCCTCTTTCTTCTCTCTCCTTGTAGCCTCTCCTCCACAAAACCTTTCTTTCTCTCCTTTCCAAACAAAACTCTCATACATATCAGTGTCTGTGTGTGTCCACACACTCAGCTTCTGTAGCCAAATTAGTATCCTTCAGAAAAATAATATTTAATGTTACGACATTTGCATTATTAGTGAGCAATTATAATGAAATTCTACCTATTTAACAATTTGTTTGTTATTGCCAAAGTCATGTATGTTCCTTGAAGAACCTTCAAGTATGCATAAGGAAGATAGAAAAATCACTAATAATGCCAAGGCCAATTTAGAGATAACTATTGTTAACTCATTAGCACATACAAAGCCAGAATCATACTGTGGATAGTGATCTACAACATACATTTTTCTTTTGCATTTTGGTTTGAGAAGTTTCTATTAACCTATCTTTAAGCTCACTGATTCTTTCTCCAACCATGTTGAGTCTCCTGAGGAGCCCATTGAGAGCATTCTTCATTCCTGTTGCTGTGTTTTGATTTCTAGCATTTCCTTTGGATTTTTCTCAGAGTTGTTCTCTCTCTCTACTTATATTGTCCATCTTTTTTTTTTATATTATCTACTTTTTTGATTAGAACACTTAGAATATCAGTTATTTTAAATTCTTTGGTTATTCCAACATCTGTGTCATATCTGAGTCTAGCTCTGATAATTGCATTTTCTCAAGGCATGCCTTGTAATTTTTTTGTTGAAAGCTGGACATGTTGTTTCAGGCAATAGGAACAGGGGTAATAGACTTTTAGTATGAGGATTGAAGTTAATCTGGTTAGAATGGGGCTGTGTTTAATGTTTGGTGTAGCTATAGTTAAGAAGGGCATAAAATTCCTCAGTTCCCTAGTTTTTGTCTCCCCTCTTTGACTTTGGGCTTCCTTAAGTGCTCCTGCTCAGAAGAGTCCATGTTGTGTAACCCCTCCAGCTGTTATATGCTGTCCTCATGCTGGAGCCCTGTGGGTAGTGGTAGGGTATGGGGAAGAGGTAGTGCTGTATAGTCTTCTGACTAAATTTCAGGCTTTCAGTGGGCCTGTGTCTTGGGACTGTAACCTTCACCAGTCCAGTGAGGTAGAATTTGTCTCCCCTTCCTCCGGCTCTCTTCCCTGGCTGCAGTGCCCTCAACCTATTTCCCTGAAGCCCTGATCCCTGTTGACTATTGTTTTGTTCTCCTCTTAGGTGAGATAGGAAGTCTTGAGGGGGCTGGAGTAAAGAGGAATTCCTCTTTCCTGATGGGATAAAGTTTCAGAATTGAGCTCTGGCAAAATCCTTTACTCTAGTGAGTAAGCCTTCATTATCAAGAAGGCTCTTGGCCTGTTTCACAACGGTTATTTTCCCTGCTTCCTATGTGAGAGCCAAGAGAGGATCTTTATCATATTCTAACTATGAGAACCCGGTGGAAGTCCTTGAGGAAAATCTACAAAAGTATGCTGGGGTCGCTGTGGCCGTTGGAGTTTCTCACTTTCAAGAAAATCAACACTCAATCCCCAGAAATTTATTAAAATTATTATTTAAGTGTTCCTACCAACTTATGGCTCCAGCAGCTTCTCTTCCAGATTTCAGTTGCTGTATGTCTCTATATGTATCGGAATCTCCAGATTTGTGACCTCAGTTCTCTGATGGATCCAAGCAAAGTTTATTAATTTTTAGTGTGTTCAGCTTTTTCTTCTTGTAAGGAGAGGAGTGACAAACTCCAGGCTCTTTACATGTTGGAGCTCTATAATGTGTATTTTTCACTTAAAAGTATATCCTGAAGATTTTCATGTCACCACATGATGTCCTACAACAACATATTTAATGACTATGTGACATTGTATTGTATGAGTTTATTTTGTTGATTAAACCATTCAACTGTCTTTGGGAATTTTTCACTATTATAAGTGGTGCCATGCTGAACATCTTTGAAGCTAACTAAATATGTTTACATTGATTATTTCCTCAAGGTAAATTACTGTAAGTAAGACTTATAGGTCAGAACCTATATTTTTAAGTCTATTTTTAAATATTGCCAAATTGCTCTCCAGAAAGTTTATAACAATTTATATTCCTTCTAGTCATCGAGACCCTGATTTCTTGCACCCTCACCAGCAGTTGATAAAGTGTTTTTTACATTTCTACCTTCATGTTTTATGTTCTTGTATTAATTTACATTTCTCTTATTACTAAGCAACTTGGGTAATTTAAATATATTTTAATATACTTTCAACTATTTTTTTATTTAAAATTGCCTGTTAATTTGACTGTTTATATAAGTTGTTCAATTTTTTTTGACTATTCAGAGTTTAAATATTTTTCCTTATTAAAATCGATCAATTCTTTTCTTTTTCATTGTCTGTTCTTTTTTTTTGCCTTTAATATCTGAACATATACTTTGAATTATGAAGTTAGAACAGAACACAGTTAATCAACAGTAAATAGAGTTTCAGAATATTTTGCCATGGGTTATGAAGGCTGTTTTTCTTGGACAGGCAAAGATTATAATATGGACGCAGCTAAGCCTTGCCTGAAAATAGCTGTACTTACCCTAAACCTGAAATTATCTCTATTTTTTCTTTATGTCACATAATGCATAAATCATTGTTGTTCTTGTGCAGTAGGTAGGATGCGTTTTATTATAGGTCCTCTACTATTCAATTTTGAAAAGAAAGGCTATCTAATAAATACCTGAAGCATTTACTGTGTTGAGTCACTGAAAACATAAGGCCTTATACCAGTGCAGTAGTAATACTGAATTAAATACCAAGAAGATAAGGGGAAATGTGGTGGTAAGTAAATTGATTTGGTGATGGAGATTAAATATACATGTCATTCTTCTACTATTTTGTAAATAATTTAATATGAAATGAAGTTTTAACTCTTCCAATGGCATAAACATAGATCAGCTACAATAATACATATTTATAACTGAGCCTAGGGAAAGGCAATGTGTTTTCTATTATGTTTGGTAATGACTGATACAGAGGAAATTTTCATTCTATTTTGTTACTCATATCAGGCCTGTTATTCTGTATATAAGATTTTGCTTCTCAAATGAGAAAGTGAATGAAAGGAGAATGTTCAGATGATGAACTTCCAAACCTGGGATAGTTTAGCAGCTTTGGTGAGTATCAGATGGGCTTCCATGTATTTTGCAGTCAACTGCATTACTTGGGTAAAAGCCTAGAAATGAAAGCAACCGAGTTTGATCAAAATGCTTAATGCCTTTTAGAATGAATGTAGAAAAAGACATTAAATCTAATAAATATCTTTTGTTTTACAATTTACAGCTCAGTTAATACTAAGTTATTACTCTGAATAGTCAGGCTATTTTGATTAACATTCAAATGAAGTTTAAATGAATATATTTGCAGCTATAAAATGAAAACATGTGTCTGCATATGAGATTACTTCCTTTAGGTAAATTCCAAGAAATGAAATTTATGGATCAAAAAGTATACATATTCTCACCCCTTGCTCCATTTCCTCACTAGATGATAAACATCCTGAGGGTAGAACTCTGTCTCAATCATGTGTAATCGTTGTTGCCTCACACATCTTACAGATGAAGAAACTGAGAGTCAGAGGGTTTAAGAAATTTTGCAATTAATATTTATTTAATGAATGAATTTGTTAATGAAAAAAATCTTTGAAACATTGAATGGAAGAAAAAAAATGAGCTTTTAAAAGAGGCCACCCAACTTAAGCCATAACTAGTTGTTGAATTTTCTTTAGTTCTTACTCAATTATCTTTTGTCTTGACTTAATTGTAGTTCTGATAAAAAAGTGTTCTGAATATTGCTAAACTTAATAGCAATATATTATAAATAATTATGTCTACACATAAATCTTCTTAAAGAAACACACATATCCAAATGCCTGCCTAGGATGCCACTTTCAAGCGTCACCTAAAATCCCGTTTTGGAAAGAATGGAACATTTAGAAATTTATCACTGGATGTTTTAACACATCATTCATTTACTTAACATTTATTGAGAATATTTTATATGCAATACTTTGTAATACATGCTATGAGAATCACAAAATAATAGAAAACCTGGTTTCTTCCATCAAATAAATTACTGTGCAATTAGATCAGAAACACAAAAAGTTGAAATAACTGAAGACTGTTATTATAGCTTTAAATATAAGTAAATGTAAATAGAAATGTTTCTAATTGAACTCAAATGTGTTGACAACATATTGGCTGGAGCAACAAATTCAATCAGAAAGTGTCAAGAATGTAAGAATGCTTGGAAATGGTAAATTAGCAACTTGAGTTTGAGAAGAAATGAGAGTTATGCATTGGCTAAGATGTGGGGAGAAGATGCTTTAATTGCAGTATTGTTGTATTTAAAGGTAGAAAAGTTGTTGAAATGAGAGCAGTTTTGTAGGGAGCAGAAGGGATGTTCACCTGATTGAGAATGAGGTTAGTAAAAGAATGAGAGGACAATGGACTGAGCAGCTACAATGGCAATCTAATGAAGGTCGAGTCTGGGGGATACTTCCATCAGTGTCAACAGGGAACATAGAGATGTGGTTATGGTGGTGGGAAGGGTAGCACATTTCCTCTTATGTGAATTGAGGAAGAGAGAGGAAGAAAGAAATAGAAATGGATTATCTCAGAATCATTTTGTGGGAAAAGAATCAGATAGATCTGTATGGGGATAAGAAAGATATTCGAGATTACTAATTCTGGATGATTCAATGTGTGTATGTGTGTGTGCATGTGTGCACAGCATTTGTGAATTTACTTCCTGAAAGAAATAAAAATAATAGCATCCAATTAATGACTTGAGCACTGAATGGTCTTTTGAGCTAAAAATTTAAATCATAAAAAATAGCATACTGCTAACTTTACCTTGCTAACTTCATTTAGGCACATGATATGGCTTCGATAATTAACTTCAGTTATTAGATGTGCAAATTTTTTATATAACTAGTATAACTGTGTTTGATGCAATGGAAATATTATTTAATTCAGAACCACTTGACTTGCACCAACGGCTTATCATTCCTTTTTTCTCTGCATATGTACAGAGTTAATCTGTCTTCTGAAGTTATGAGGAACTCTATATACTTGAAAGATAACTGCAGAAAAGTATGAGAAAGTGCTCTATGGAGACAATGAGGCAAAACTCTAAAACTCATGCTTCCAAAAAGTAGGGGAGCCTGGTTTTAGAGGGACACGCTAAGTGAATCACCTATACATTCACAATGCTCTCAATAGCCCAATGGAGAATTCCTATAAAAATGCAGCACATTCCAGATGTTGCAGCAAAATTCAGAGATATAAAATGACAAAGTGAACACCTTTTAAATCTTTAACAAAATTTAAAACAAGATATCTAAATCCTGTCATACTGTTTTTCCTGAAATCACTTATTCCTAGTCATGAAGGTATTAAATCTCAAACATACTAATATACTAAAAAGAATTTTTTCTCAATTCTTTTAAACTTACTTTAATAAGCACAACATTTTGCATTTAAAAATGTCCAATTTAAGAAAGCAGCACAGTGGAATTATTTCTACCAGTTTATTGAAAATGAGAGAAAAGGCTTTGGATTTCTTTAATTGGTTATGAGTGAGGCCTTGGCTTTGGCTGTGAGGATAATAGACAAAGGTAATCATGAGAGAGACTCTAGTAATGATGAGAATGCAAATGGCAGACATTTGGGGCAAAGGAACTTGCATCTGACAGACTGGCTTAAGCTCATTCATCGGTTTCAACAGCACCTGGCCCAGTTAATGAGCACCACCCTGTTGACAACCTTGGCAGGGCCATCTCAGACCAGTCGGCCACCTCCAATACAGTTGTGCAGGTAACTTCCTCACAAGTACATTTTACTTCAATGCTGACAACAACATTAGAGCAGATTTCCTTTTTCCTTTTAATTTGTGATATTCTCTGGGATTTCTGCTTGAGCATGGGTGATAAATATGGAAGTCTTGTCAAGTCATGCACAAAACTGAACAAGCCTTGCCACAATGCTAGCTGTCCATCTCCTCAAGAGAATACTATATTAGGTAAAACGAAAAGAATATTCAATAAAATGACTGGATAAAAAGTGAATACAGTCAATCCTCGTTATTCACGGATTCTGTATTTGCGAATTCATCTATTCAATAAAATTCTTTTGTAACCTCAAAATCGATAAATGCATGTTTTTATGGTCATTTGTGGCTATGCACAGAGTGGCAAAAGTTGAGTCATCCAACATGCACATTCCCCACTGAGGCTGAACAAGCTGATGCTCTGCCTTTTTGTTTCAGTTCTCAAACTGTAAACAGGGGTTCTTTCTGTCATCTATTTAGTCACATTTTTTTTTGCATTTTTGTGCTTTTAATTGGTGATTTCACTGTTTAAAGTGGTTCTAAAGCATAATGTTGGAGTGCAGTCTACAGTTCCTAAGTGCAAGAAGGCTATGAAGTGCCTCATGGAGAAAACACACGTGTTAGCTAAGCTTTGTTCAGGCATGACTTGTAGCACTGATGCCTGTGAATTCAATATTAATGAATCAATAATATATATTAAATAAGGTGCTTTTAAACAGGAAAACATAAAACATGGTTATATATTGATTGGTTGATGAAAATTCTGTGACCAGAAGCTTGTAGGAACCTTACCCTGTATTTCCCCTAGGAGCAATGATTCAGTATTCACTAATGCAGTGTTTGCGGTGAATTTATACAGTGTAGCTAATGTGAATAATGAGAGTCACCTGTATTTAAAACCTCTCAGAGATCTTATTAAATAGCACGTTTGAAAGGATAATACAAAAATATTTAACTAAAGATTGCAACAAAAATGTACTAAATTTAGTAATGACCTTAACCCATTTAGGTAGTATCATATTCTTTGTTCTTTTTTCCTTTAGAATTTAAGTTGCCTGAGGACAGATAATGCCAGATTCTTTTCTACAATCCAGCTCCAGAATAATGTTTGGCACATATAAAAAACCCAGTAAGTGGTTAGTATTGTTACTTTCTGTTGAAAATTTTGCCTGCTTGTATTTTATTTTTATACTGACTTCAAAATTAGTAAAAAAACTAAATGATGAGATTTAAAAATTGCACCAGAAAAAAAACAGTCAATAGTGACTGCCTGGTCAACTTTATATGAGCAATGAAAAACAGTGTAATAAGAAATGTAGATCAATTGAATATACATATTCTACAAATTAAAACACACAATAAAAAACTAATAGACAAGGAATGTTTTACAAAGCAATAAATGCAAATACATATAGCTGAAAAAGGAATTATTAATACATGTAAAGCTTTTATGCATAAATGAGGAAACTGCAATCTCAATAAACCAATGACAAAATAGTAGACTGTTCACACAAAGGGAAATTCAAATGGATAAAACTAAAATATTTCAAGGTCATCTAAAATCAGAAAACTGAAATGGAAGGGTAACTCAATATAATAAAGGCTGTATATGCCAAGCCCACAGCTAGCATCATACTCAATTGTGAAAAGATAAAAGCTTTTCCTCTAAGATCAGGAACAAGATGAAGATGCCCACTTTTGCCAGTTTTATTCAATGTAGTACTATTGTAACAATTAAATGAAGACTAAATCTTTTAGGAGGGAGTAAATAAACTGTAGGTGGTGGCAATTATTGTTATTATCTCCAATTACCAATGAGACATAGAGAATTGAAGGATCTAACGGACTTGACCAATAAATAGAGCAAAGATTCAAACTCTACCTTCTGATTTCAAATTCATTCCACTTCCATTGTGCATAATGCCTTAGAGAATTTTAGAAATTTTATAAAATGACTTAGAGATAGAAATCTTGATATAAGCAGAGCATTTTGAAATGGCACTGATCATTTTCCACAATTTTTGCTTCTTTCAAGGGTCCCTTTCCCTCCCTCTGTGACTAAGTCCACCTTTCCTGTCTAAATTCTCAGAGTGCTACTCCCTCTGATCAGCTTTGTATTCAGTGCTTGTTTTATTGACAGTAATCACAGAGGATGAAGGGGTTTCAGGCCACTGAATTAGCCAAACTACTGCACTTCGTTCTCTCCTGAAGAGTGATCTTTTGCAAGATATAAGGGCATCTTAAAATGTTTGGTTTAAGAGAAGACTGCTGTTCTCATATCTGCACCCGCATTCAGCCTGTGACATTGTCAGTTTATCACGTGTCATTAGGTCTGTGGAAAACCCCACTGTATCCTTGTGAGAGAGAATGAAAAAAGCAAAGGATGTCTTGGTGTTATTATGAGAATAGTTTTTATTTTAAGAATCCCTAGTCCAAACTTTGATAACCACTGATTTAAAATATGTGTAGATATGGTGTAGGACACAGAAAGTTTATAAACAAGTAAAACAAGTTTGTTTTGCTCAGTTCCAGTGAAGCTCATTTCATTAAAAAATTCAGTTTTAACCTCCGAGTATGTACCAGCCATTATTTTAGAAACCATATGTAAAAGATGAGTTATATAGATTACCTATTTTAAGGGGCTTATTTTGATAGAAGGAAATCAGACATATTTACAAGTATTTCAAAAATGTGAGAGAACATATTAAATGGCAAAAGATGGTCAACAAAATACCGGAAAAGTTCTAAAGGAAAGAAAAATCAAATCCATTTGGGGAGTCTAAAGAGGCTTCCTATTCCTGAGAAATTAGTAGAATTTTAATACTACCTATTATTTCTGGAGAGTATATTTTATGCCAGTCACTGTTCTAGGAGCTTTGCCTGTACCAGTTCACTTAATCCTGATAACAGCTCTATGAGCCTGGCTTTATCACCCCATGCTATAGCAGAGGAAACTTAGGCCCAGAAAGACCAGGTAACTTGCCAAAGGCCACGGAGGTAGTGGTAAGTGGATCTAGGATGTAAACTCCCCAGTGTGACATGGTGTCTATTTCCTCAATGAACACAGTTACTGTTTCCTCAATGGGGATTTAAAAACATTTGTGTGGGGGGGCCAGCCCTGTGGCCTAGTGGTTAAGTTTGACATGCTCCACTTTGGTGGCCTGGGTTCATGGTTTGGATCCCAGGCACAGACCTACACCACTTGTCAGCCATGTTGCAGCAGTGACACACATATAAAGTGGTGAAGACTGGCACAGATGTTAGCTCAGGGCTAATCTTCTTCACCAACCACCACCCTCCCCCACAAAATGTATGTATGTATATGAATGTGTGTTATAGAAAGTCAGTTACAAGAGGTTTGGGGAATGCAGTTCTATTTGGTTGGCTTATCAAAAATTCAAAATAAAATCGGGATGTAAATTTTAAAAAGTCATTTCATATTATACTCTAGGGACTGTTAACCAACAGAATAAGGTATAGACATAATTTAATGAGCAGTGGAAACATGCTGAAGACATTTGGGAAAACTACTGAAATGATTAACAGTAGGACTCAGGAACATTAATCTGGCAACACAGGATGGGATGGATTGAAGCGGGAAAGAACTGGGTGAATGAATGCTATTGCTGGGTGAATGAATGCTATTGCTATTGAGATTGTCTGAGAATGAGCCAAAGAGGTCTAGAATTTGGGTGGTGGTAGTGAGAACGGAGAAAGAAAGTCACAGTGGAAGCGGAGTGTACGGGGCCTTGTACTCGATTCGATATGTAGTGTTTTTGTATGTTGGAAAGGGGTGAACTAGGGGCAGAGTGGCGACAGGAAAAGTCAAAGATAATATCCTGTATGTTTCTCTGAGCCATGACCCTGTAAGCCCCATCTGAAGTGTCTAACATCCTATAGGATTAATGTTGTCCTAGGTTTTGTTTTGTTATGTTTTGTCATTTTATTTTGAAAAGCATTTCTTGATCACTCATTATGTGCAAGACATCATGCTAGATACTTTGAGGGAAATAAATGTGATGAAATATACTCTTACTTGTGTAGGAATTTACTTGAGTGGAACGCCCTGAAGACAGAGTCTGTTTTCTTAACTAGTTCTTATTTTTGTTTTGTTTTGTTTTTTTTTGCTGAGGAAAATTCAGTGTAAGCTAACATCTGTTGCCAATCTTCCTCCTTTTTTGCTTGAGGAAGATTTTCCCATAGCTAACATCTGTACCATTCTTCCTCTATTTTGTATGTGGGTTGCCAGCACAGCATGGCTGATGTGTGATGTAAGTCTGCACCAAGGATTGGAACCCACAAACCCAGGACACCAAAGCTGAGTATGCCAAACTCAACCGCTATGCCATGAGGATGGCCCCTATAGTTCTTGTTTTTAGACTAGTGCTTGGCACATAGCAAGAGCTCACCAAAGATATGAATAAATGGATTAACGAGGAGGCTGCATTCGAAGTGAACTGATGAGAGAAGGAGACAATCAGGGGCCTCATAACTGGGAAACAAATGAGGAAATAGTCAGCTCTTGCTCTGACATTGACCATTGGATATTACAGGATAGAGAGACAATTTTAAAATCCTTTTCTTATAGAGAATTCTAAAAGCACCCAATCTGGGTCTGAGAGCAGGAGACAGGCATAATAGAAGGAACACTTTTAACAGTATTTTTAAAAAGCTGACAAATTGAGTTAAAATAATTCAATAATTCCTTCAATCACTTATTCCAACAAAAATATATTGATATTCTATGTACTAAAATCTGTGCCCTCTGGTGAGAATCTAAAGGATAAAGTAGGAGAGCAAATTTTTTGTCCTCATGGAACTTACATTCTAGTGAGACAAAATTAAATAAGGAGGGACAAAACTATACTGTGATATGTGGAAGGAAAGTAACAGACAGGGTCTTATGATGGAGAGTAGGGGGGAACCCACTACAATGAAGATCATTGGGAAAATCTCCCTGAGGAGTGAGCTTTTAGGGGAGGTCTGATGGAAATGCTGGAGCTAACAAGTGGGAGCAGAGGAACAGGGCTCAGGATGAACGGAAGAACGTGGGCAAGGGCCTCAGGTAGGGAACAGCTGGATCTCTTTCGGGTTGGTGGCCAGCCTGTGATGGGAGCGTCAGGAGCCAGGTGGGGAATGGCACCAGATACAGTCAGAGAGACAGGCAGAGCCAGACTATACAGTGTCTTCTGGTCCAGGGTAAGGATTTTTAAAACTGAAAGGGACCCCAGAAATCATCTAGCTCAAGTTACAGCCAAACAAAGAGGACGAGATTCAATATTGCCATTGATGAGTGACAAATGTGGGTCTTGGAAATATAAAGATAAAAGTCATGGTCATACTGTGATCTACTTGAAAAAGAAAAAGAAAGTGGGTTCTTAATTAATAGAAAACTCATTATGTTGTTGATGAATTAAAAAAAATAAAGTTGTACCAAGTCAGTAAATTGGTGGAGCTATAGGTGCAAATGATGAAAGGTATCAATAAAAGCCAGGGTTGTAGTTGTACATTGCCTCGTGAAGCACGCATTACTGTCTCATCAGAATATAATGATGTTCACTTAACTGGAGATTGTCATTGCCATTGTCTACAGTAGCTGAGAGCAAGTGCAGATTTCCATGTCAGTGGAAATAATGCTCTTTTTCACTCTCATGAAATTTTGTTTAATTTTTTTTCCTCAAATATGCTGCTTCAGTTTCAAAGAACAGTTTACTGAGATGCTTAAAAACAATGACCTAAATAAGCCTGTGCATTACGAATCAGAGAAAGTTACACATGTTAAAACAATTTTCATTTTCAGAGCTACAGCCAGGTAGACTTTAAATGACCATTTATAGATTTAAATAAAGACATCAATTAGTAAATTAAATTAAATTAGTAAATTACATTTCAGTAGCATTTTATTCTACAAAGTAAAAATTTCCTCCTGTGTTTGGGCCAAAAGCAGAGATTGTCCAACTAAGTTGATCTAAGGGAATAACCAAGAAAAGAACAAGAAAAGCAATCTTAGAGGGTGATTTTTGGCTCTCAAAAACTGTCTGGATTCTTAAAGTTAAAGAGGAAGCATCTAATATAACTCCAAATGTAATCATGTACTAAAGGAAGGACTTTGAAAGATGGAGTGGGGAGGAGAGGAAAGACATCTGAACAGTAGCTTACAAACATTTTTAATGTTAACCCACAGAAAGAAATTTATTTTACATTGTGGTCCATAGATATACAAAGTTTATATATAATATAATATATACATACAATGATATAAAAATATTTGTACTCTAATAAATGTGATGCACTGTAATATTTTCTTTTCTTATCTGCTCTATTTGGATCTATTTCATTCCATTCCATTAACAAAAACAAGGCTTATTCTGATCAAACTGATCTTATGCCCTAACTAGTGAGCTGTTAATCCAGAACTTGAAAAATACTGCACGAAAGATTCACCTGGGACTTGATGATGCTTCAGTGTTCCACAGAAGATAACAGATTGAATAAAGAGATGGGAAAGACAGGATGGGACTATACATAATGCAAGAGATTTTGTGCATCTTTTCCCAGGACATCAGGACGAATCTGTGGACTGCTCCTTGCCCTGGGGTTTGCGAGTCCACAGTTAAGAAGAGAACTGGACAGGCAACGTAGGATGCTCAGTCAGTTGCTTTCCAGGGAAATCTCAGCTAAGACAGAAATGGGTGGAGAAAAAGAAATTGAAAGTCTGTTTAAAGAGCAGAGGAGTAATGAATGACTGAGGAAGAACTAAAGGAATTCTTGTTGTCCTCTATGATTTTGTGTTGAGGTGGTGTCCTAGGAAATGGAGGGTATAAACAGCAGGAAGTGAATTTATTCTAAGGACAAGGATCAGAGCATCAGCCAGTAGCTGTGGATGATGTGAAGGCGTCTCCTAACCCTGGTTCCCTAGGAATTGTTAATGTCTGAGTTTAGCCTACCTTCCTAAATTTTGATGTCACGTTATGTGTAAATTCTGCTAATTAAGCCACTTTATACAATTTTGTCACAAGACAACTTGCTGAGTGAAACGCTGGAAAGGTAGATTAAATTCTATTTAACACTATTTCACCAAAATAGTTAAGCTGCGTTATCTGAGATACTTGTGAATGTTTGCGCGATTTTTTGTGCTATACTGGGGCTCGTTGGGGTATATTTGTGATGAATGGCTTTTCTGTAAATCCTCTCCCTGCCTCCCTTGCCAGCACCGTGGTGCTCTTGGGATGTGAGAGTCGTGTGGCCAATGCAGAGAGGAGGATAATCTGCTGATGTGGTTCTTAGAGGCCTCATGTCATGGAAAGAACATAAGTTCCCTGAGGCATATTTGATCTTGAGGATGCCCTCGGACTGTGAGGAAATAGGTATCGAGAGAAGGCCCCGGACTACGCTGGCACCTCTACATTCTAAGAGGACAGGGCAGACATCATCTGAGCTAGTTACCTTTAAGGTTTCCTAAAGCAGGGGCCAACAAACTTATTTTGAAAAGGGCCAGACAGTAAATACTTTTGCTTTGTGGCCCATATGGTTTCTGTCTCAACTTCTCAACTTCGCTGTTGAAAGAATCAACTGGTAAACAAATAGGTAAAGCTGTGTTCCAAAAAGTTTATTTACCAAAACAGGGAAATAAACCAACAGGCTTGGTTTGTTCTGAGGACTGTAGTTTGCTGCTCTTATCCTGGAAAGATATCTGAGTGTACACAGAGCTAAAATATTTTTGCAGAAAATAACTTTCTTTTTATTTGTGGAGAGGACTTTTATTGGGTATTAAGATACTCCTATTAGCCCCCAAAGGGCTAAAAGCTGTAGAGGAGAAAAGCAATAGCATTTATAGGAGAGTGCACCTTGTGGGAAGTTCCACACATATGTGATTGAGCATTGTATACAGCTGGGTGACAAATAAAAATGGAAAGCAATAGGATATATTGGAGTATATGAGGAAGCCATTTGGTGTAAATCTAATTTAGCCAGACTTTGTTTTTCCGAAAGGGCCTGACATGCCACTGAGCATGCATTGTATATCTGCTTTAAGCCTTTGCTATGTCCCACAGACAAGAACAAATGCCCTTAAGATAAAGGTGCAACTTCTCCCCACATTGGCATTTCCTTAAGGATAAGCATCTCTCCCTAGGCTAGGAATTGACTGCTATGTCTACCCTGGGACCACCCAGCTCGAGACAACAGACAGGCTGCCTGCTGTGTCCACTGAGACAGCAGACCTGTTACCTGCTGTGTCCATCCTCACATTTGACTCAGAATAAACTCACCCCAAATTTTCATTTATACATGGATTATGGGTTATTTTCATTGATATTTCTTGGCATAGTTGGCAGGATTTCCGAGATAACAACCAGAGATCACCTGGAATCCACACAGAACTGACAGTCAGTACCAATAAAGGACCATTGAGCCCCCCTGGATCACTACATTCTCTAGGTGACCCTGGTGAGTTCTCCTGAAACACAGATTTCCTTATTTTAAGTTGACAGTCCAAGAGTTTATATGAGCTGGCCAAGGTCTTAAGACTAGGTGTCTTAAGGGGTTACCAGTACAAACGCTAGGTAAGAGAAACCTGGGGGGAATTTCCTAGGCCAGGGGAGCTTAGGGGAAACTTTGGGGTGAATGCTGAAGGCTGACCTTTTTTATTTGGCTTTAATTGGAAATAATTGTGTTTACAAAGCCTGAAAAAACTGCTTGATAGAGAAATGAGAGAGTGAACATGTTCAGATTCAAAGAAAAGGAACACTCTCCTCCCAGCCAAAAGATGTTCTCAGGTGACTGAGGACCTCAGTGAGAGTGTTGCAGGATCAAACGCCTCACGATGTGTAGTGGTCCTATAGGGAAATCCACTCTCATTCATAGTAATTAATTATGGCTTGTCTGGGGAAGTGCAATGGGCTGGTCACTTGCTCTCTGAGCCCCCATGGCAGTTTTAGACTGCCGGAGGGAGAAACCGAGGCACCTAAGAGAGTGTTTACAAGGCTTCTCTAGGGAGTAACACTCACAAGCAGTACATTTTCTGACCCGTTACACTGTCCTTAGAAGCTGTTTGGACTTTATAGGAAAACAACATTAAAAGAAAAGTGGACAATTGAGCTTCCAAAACTCCCAATCAGTATCTGAATGGGCAGTCTCTCATTGCAACTTCAGTTGACTTCATACTGTGACTTCAATTGTTTAACAAAGGGGGATATTCCCAACCCAGATTCCTAAAGCC
The DNA here is from genome assembly GCF_037783145.1 of Equus przewalskii. NCBI lineage: Eukaryota > Metazoa > Chordata > Mammalia > Perissodactyla > Equidae > Equus > Equus przewalskii. The sequence continues at coordinate 31,362,187 of NC_091839.1, read as the reverse complement.
AAGACAAAGAAAGAAAGAGAAAAAAAAACCTGGGAAAACAAGTTTTTGCCACTGCATCTGCTATAAGAACACCATAGCACAGAAATCTAAGGAAAATCTTTGTTGCATTTGTCTATTGTGTGTGTGTCTATGTATATTATAAATGTGTTGTATTTTACCTCTGGATGGTACAATTTCTAAAGAGGTCTATTCAATTGACTTAAAATAGCACTTACAAAAATTTTTTAAATGCAACTAACCCAAATGTCTTTCAAGTTAACATTATATAAAATAATCTTTGGTAAATGAAAGCTTCTTTAAGTTTGTTTCTTTGATAAAAACAGGTGTGTCCTCAGAGCTATCAGCATTGGATATGATGCATACATGAGGCTTTCATCCTATGTTTATTGGTCAAATAAACTGATGTTATCTCTTACAAAACTGGTTAACAAAAATAATAACTTAAAATGATGACTAATTTTGTCTAATGTCTCATGAAGTACTGTAGGCAATCTAAATGATCGTTGGGAACAAATATCTAAATAGATGTGAAAAAGATGATTGTTAGGTGAACTTCTAACCACAGTTGTGTGTAATGGTGTATGTACTTAAAATAACTTCCCAAATCTCTTTGGTAACTTGAAACTTTGAAGTTTTTCTAGGTTAATTTAAATGATAAAGATTCATTAAATATCTAGATCATCTGTAAATAAGATAGAGTATTAAACATTAATTATTAAATATAGGTTTATTTACTTTTGGCTTCTTCTTAGAGAAAGACTAAAAGGTGTTTAAGTGTATTATTAAACAAATCTTGTGTTTTATTGAAAGATTGTACTATGAAGTAACATGTTTTTAGAGATTACAAAAGGTGTGTATAAATTTGCCAAGCCATAGAATGTTGATGTAAAGGACAGCTTTTAATTGCTTACTTATTAGTTTTCACTAAGAATTAAGGTTTATGAGGGTTAAAGAATTCTTATATATGTGATTAAAGCTACTAGAAATTAAGGGAAATATATCTGTATTCAGAATAAGATGTAAGTTTTCAATAAAGAAGGTATAAAGAGTGGAGATATTTTGTTTGGTTAGTTAAGAAAGATAAAATTTTCCCAATGTACTAGAAGAAAAAAAGGAAGAAAGGCATTGGACAAATTCTGAATGTAAAAAGAAAGTGACAGAAGGTTGGTGAAAGTAAAACCCTGGGGAGTTTTATGCATGGTCAAGATGGCTAAGATTAAAATAAATTTAATTAAGTAAATGAGTTTTAATATAAAAAGTAATCTGGGACAAAAATTATGATTTGGCTTTCTCTCTTAAAAGGATAGTTTTCTTAAACTTTTAGTCTGCTCTTGATAAAGAGTGTATAAAAGCTTTTTCTTTTGAGTAAGTTTACCTAAGGGACAGAAGATCTGTGTTTTGTTAAGATAATTTCCTATGTTCAAAAAAATCTGAGGTGTCTCTATTAAAGTAGAAGCTCCCCACTAATTCATATCCTAAATGAAGACTTTATTTTGATAATTTCCTTTTAAAATCTTCAGAGGGCCCCTGGGACTTCTCAAACAAATATGTTCTCTCTTTCTATAAAGGGGGGATACTAATTAGGCCTGTGTGGTATGCTAAATTGCATGAGAAGCATCATCAAGTAAATGATTACAAACTTAATTAGGTTATATTGTATAGGTAAATATTATTGACTATTTTAACCCTGCTACCTTGCTTCCAGCATCACAATGGGAGAAGGCCATGACTAAATCCTTTTATTTAATTTGGTTTACAGATGGGTCTTACTTAAAAGATAAACAAAGATGTTATCAAGCTGGATATGCTGTCCAGCCTCAAGAATGCCTGATACTTTCTATTACCTCTGCCACCCCAGTAAAAGATTTCCCTCTGTAGGCTCAAGAAATCACCATGGGAGAAAAAGAATTATATATATAAAGGTGGCAACAAAAGGGGAAAAACAATACTTTTGGAAACTTTCTCCCACAGTGACTCATACAGCCTCTACTTGTGCTATATGCCCAAAGTATAATCCAGAGAAGCCACTTCATAAGTCACAAGGCCACTTTTCCCTTCCTACAGGACCCTTTGAGGTATGACAATTAGACTTTGTCCAACTGCCACCATCTCAAAGATAAATATCTCTTGTAATTATCTGTATGTTCTCACATTGGGTTGAGGCCTTTCCTTGCAGAAGAGCAATGACTTTAGGTAAATTATCATTGAAAAAGATATTTCCTATTTGAGAAAGTCCTACCAAGTTACATAGTGACTGGGGAACTCATTTCGCCAGACAAATAATTAAATCTATTTGTAATATTTGGTCAATAATGCAGCATTTCCACTGTGCCTATCATCTCTGATCCTTAAGATTGATGGAAAGAACTAACGGCACTATCAAAACTTAATTGGCAAAGCTTTCAGAAGCATTTATTCTCTCATGGCCAAAATCTATTCTTCTAGTTCTCCTTAATCTTAGATCTACACCTTTTTGTAAAGATTGGCTGTCTCCTTTTGAAATCATAGGACAGTCTATGCAATTAAATGAGGAAATATATGAATCAACCTTCCTTAAGGAAATATTACATTGTTGTCAGGGCCTCATTGAGATGCTTAAAAGAAATGAAAGATTAGTAGCTGATTCTTTCACAGAGAACTCCAAGACCTTAAGGATTATGGACTATAACCTGGAGAATTTATTAGAAGAGTCATCAAATAAAAGACTCTTTGCAGCCTGTTGGGAAGGACCATATCAGGATGAGAAGAAGGCATCTGTTATAGAAGCTGTTCCAAGACTCTATACCAGGCCTGTATTCTCAACCTTATATCTCCTCATTTAAACCTTTGTTATGCTTAAATTGTATACCTATTTTATAACTGCTCCACTTGAGGTTTCAAAATGCTATCATAAGCGATCAGTTTAGAACAGACTGGTCTTGAAGGCCAGACATTTATCGAGTGGCTCCTAATGGGACTCAGTGGTTATGTGGAACAAATCTCTGCCCTTGGCTACTGCCTGGATGCCTAAAATGCTGCACCCTGAGTTTCCTTTAAAAGCAGGGAAGGAGTCACACTGAGTTAACACCTGTTGCCAGTCTCCTTCTCTTTAAGGCCAAATGGGCTCATTTAGTGTTCCACTGGTATGGCCACCAAGAAGCTATATTTGTCCCTTCTTTGGGGCTAAAAGATGTCATTATTACATATGGAAGCCATGACTAAATTTACTTAACAAGCCCTTAATGATAGTCAAGCAGGAATAGCTTTATTAAATACTGAAATGTCTAATGAGGAAGGCTGTCCTTCAAAACAGAATGGCCTTAGATACTTTAACTGCCTCCTAAGGTGGTACATACACAATCACTCAAACTGAATGCTGTGCTTCCATATGTGATGAATCTTCCAATGCGTCATCTCTGCTAAAGTACATGAAAAAACAGGTGAATGCCTTAAGTGATCCTACATCCAGTCTTGATTTGTTTGGTTGGCTCCTTCTGGTATTGGTTCCCTTTTTCAATCTGGATTGCAATTCCTATTTCTATTATTTCTTGGAATTATTGTACTAGTCATAATATTCAAATTAATTGCTGTTTTCTTTACTCAGTGTTGTAAGACCATTATACAAGCTAGAGTGATGGTTTCTCAGAAACTCAATGGTCAATCGATCTTATAAGCCTGGAAAAACTTCCTTTTCTGATAAGGACTATGCATAAGAACTCATTTGAAACTAATGTTTTCAAATATGTTGAATTATTATCATTGTTAGTGTACTTGTTCTATAATTATGAACAATGTAAACACAAGGAGTCATAGAAAAGCACATATACAATGTTTGCGCAACAATCTAAAATTAATTGAAAATTATATAGCCTATGAAATTCTTCCTCTGTTAATATATACCTCTATGTTTGTCCACTATATCCAACTATTTCTCCCCAATGTGGACAACTACGCAAATAAATTAGATAAAAGCCTGGCACTGAGGGACATGATGGACCCAGGGCAGGCAGCAACCACCGTGGGGCCAAGGGACAATATTTTGATCATCAATGCTTTCTATCAAAAGATTACAGATTAAAAGGGGAAAAGTGACAAATAAAAATGGCAAGCAATAGGATATATTTGAGAATATTTGGAATCATTTGGTGTAAACCTAATTCGGCCTGACTTTGTTTTTCCAAAGGGGCCTAACACGGCCATTGAGCATGCATTCTATATCTGCTTTAAGCATTTGCTATGTCCTAAAGACAAGGACAAATTGCCTTAAGGTAAAGGTGCAACTTTCCCCACATTTCCTTAAGGGTAATCATCTCTCTCTAGGCTAGGAATTGATTGCTGTGCTCACTTGTGACTGCCCAGCTTGAGACAACAGAACTGCCACCCTGCTTTGTCCACCGAGACAGCAGATCTACCACCTGCTGTGTCCATCAATCGCTGTGCCAACAGAGCAGTCTCGTGACTATTGTAAAAGGGACATTTCAATCATATGTGAAACATGCTCTTTGAGGGTATATAACCACTCTGTACACCCCACTTCTTTGGTGCCCTTCCCTCCTTGTGAGAGGAAGGCCCCAGGCTATTTGGCCCTCACATTTGGCTCAGGAAAAACTCACTCCAAATTTTGATTTGTAGATTGGTTATGGATTGTTTTCGTCAACATTGGTCAAAGCAATAATGGCTTCAAGCCTCTTTGATGTTGCTTGAGAGAATATTCCCTCTTCTTCTTGGTATTCAACACTTATTTCCCTCTCTGGCACAATTCTATTTCTCCTCTAGGCCAAAGAGATACTTCCCAGAGTCATTAGGTCCCCTAGTGGATTCTCCGCCTTTTAGTCTTCCGGAACCCAGTATAATTTATTGTGCCTTAACCATCTAAATACTCAGAGGAGAAAACTGCAGCCTACACAAGTGAGTGAAGCTGAAGGAGTAACACTAAGTGGACACAGCCGAAACTGGCTCCTGACTCCTTTCTTTCCATTCCACACAGCTTCCTCCCTAAATCTTCCTTAAGATTTCCATGAAAAATCAGATACCCACAAATCTGCTACATCCAATCTGCACAAATATAGAGCTTGATTTTACTCTTAGCTTTGGAATGTGCAACTCTTTCCAGAGTCACAGCAGAGAAAATATATTCTTCCAAAGCTAGTCTCCCCCTCCTCAGATATCCAGGGAATCTAGTTCCTCAGAAAATCTCTCGGTTTCCATTTTAGCCATAGCCCAGCTTCTAATAACAGCTTTGTAAGAGCCTTCTCCCCATCCTGATATTCCAAGAGCAGAAAGATACCTTGGGATTTTACGGAAAAGATCCCAGGGACAGATGTGGTGGAATTGTGTATAATTTCTAGGCTTTCCTGAACATTTCAGCCTGACCTCTTCACTGCGGAAAATGCACAGGTACAGCAGATTTATGTGCATGTATCATATGAAAGAAGAGGTTTAGTGGCTAAAAGGGCAGGCCTTGCAGCTACTGCTTGGCTTAGTAGCTGAGTGTCTCCATTTCCTCATCTGTAAAATGGGTCAATTATAATATCTCATTCAGTTGTTATGAGGATTGCACATAAAATACTTGGAACAGTGTCTGGCATTTCATATGCATTCAATAAACATGAAAAAACTAGCGTGTAGGATAAGTGTAAATAAAGGAAAAGAGGAAGGGATAGAAAGTACATTTTCTCCTTACTTAACGTTATGTTACTTTCCCCTGTGGTTTCATTAAAATAAATAATTCACAACTATCATTTATCTCCTCCCTTCTTTGATTTTCCCTTTTCTGCCCATGTAGGAAGAGGAATCTTTGATTTTGATGAGCTTCATATCATTTGAGGGAGGCAGTAGCTGGTGCACTGCTCTGGAAGCTTTAGCATTTGGATTGTGGCTATAAGTTGTTTCTTATATGACAAAGTAGTCAGTGGCTTCATGGTTTGAGCCAACCCCCCTCGCTGAGTCTCAGTTTTCCCAAGTGAAAACTGAGTTTTATAATATACACCTTGAAGAATTGTGTATGTACAATGCCAAACACAGTAGTAAGTTCTAGAGGTTGCTCAGTAAATTAGGGATATTCTGATTATTTTATTAAATTATTTTTCTCTGGTAATCTATGCTTTTCATGTGAAGTCTAAAGAAAGGAAACATGTATTAGGAGATTGTGATCAGAAACCTGAATTTTGGATCCACCTCTGCAAAGAACTGTGAGACTTCAGGCAATTCACCTCCCTTTTCTTTACATTTCTTTTTGAGAAGATGAGGAGGTGGTTTTAACCAGATGAACTTGAATGAGGCCAGACACAGCTCAAGAAAGAGAAACTGGACTTTTACCATTTTGTTACTCACCATTCCCTGGGGAGAACACAGCACACTACACAGGGTCATTCAGGGGTAGCATGGGGTCGGTCATGAGGCACCAGGAAAGAGGAAACTGTGGCCAAGCACCTTTATTGTGGTTTCTGTGGAAGGAAAGGGTGAGGAAGGGTAAGCAGGCTTAGGATTGGATATTTTGTGTAATTTCACAGGCCCTGGGGCATATGCACTGTTTCTGGTTGTTTGGTACCTAGTAATGGGGCAATTGGGGTGGGTGTATAGTGGTCCAGACTGTGAGAGCCCCGTGACGGACATGATTGAAGGGGAACTGACTGACCTCTAGCCAGGGTCTCAAAAGTGGGTGTCAAGGTAGCACAAAAACACCTGTATCACAGAGGTTAAATTAGGTGGGCTTGATATCTTTTCCAAGCTTAACCTCTGATTTGGTGGGCAATGAGTTCCTTGCTTGGTAATTCTTGGGCCAGAATATATATGCTACAGATTTACAAGCAGTAATTCCATGGTCTTCCTTTGGATACATTGGCCAGGTATCTGAGTGCTTCCACTTCCAGACTTGTCAACAGGAGGCGCTGAAGATCCTTTCCTCTGAGAAGACATTCAATCAAGAGGGTCAAGCCTGGAGACAATGGTTGGTTTCCAGTTTACAATGAGGTCAAGTTTCTCATTTTGTTCTGTGCCCTGTGGACCTCTTTTCCAGGTAGACTTTCTATTGATTTGCTACGTAAGAATAGAACCTGGCCTCAAATACTCAAAGGACTTTATACACTGATTACAAACTAATTGCTATGTCAATCCATTCCTGAAACTGCGGGTGCCTATAGGGTAGAAGGTAGCAAGCAGTAAGCAGTGCATGGCATCACAAAATAACATCCTGGTTTACAAAATAAAGACTTCTTGATCCAATTCAAAAGTCCAAAGAACCAAGTAATGGCAAATTGAAACCAGCCTGGGGTGAAAGAGCAAAGTTTTAAAAAGAGCAGTAGCTCAGGTATTTGGCCAATTTACATTGGGTCCTGGTATTTTGCTAGCATATTATTATCTGCAATTTGTTAATCTAAAGACTTAGAAATATATAAACTTGATATTTTACTTTTTTAAGTTGACAAAGTAATCTTATCATAAAATAGGAAAGTAATATTAGAACAAAGGCAGAGCTCTTTTGGAAGTTTCTAATTGCAGTAAATATGGGCTCTCAGCTACAGATTATCTTTATACTTGGGACCATTTCACACACTAATCCCCCTTGCTTTATTTTTTCCTTAGTATCTTTTTTTTTTTGGTCTTACCAATATAGCTTTATTAGAATTCTGGGTTTTTTTAAATTAAAAAAACAGCTTTATTGAGATATCTTTGACATAAAAATTGTGTATATTTAAGGTATAGAAGTTGATGTTTCAATATGTAGGCATTGTGAAAAGATCACTACAATCATAACATATCCATTACCTCTACATAATTACCAGTCTGTGTGCATATTTTCTTCTGCCTTGCTGCCCTTAATATTTTATCTTTCTAAATGACTTTTGCCAGTTTTCCTATTATATGCCTTGGAGAAGGTCTTTTTACATTGATGTAATTAGGAGTTTTACTAGCTTCTTTTACTTGTAATTCCAACTCTTTCCCCAGGTTTGGGAAGTTCTCAGTTATTATCTCTTTGAACAAACTCTCTACTCCTTTCTCCCTCTGTTTTCCCTCTTGAATACCTATAATCATTATGTTTCATTTCCTAATTGAGTTGGATATTTCTTGGAGAAATTCTTTATTTCTTTTTAGTCTCAGTTCTCTCTCCTCCTCCATCTGAATTATTTCTATATTTCTGTCCTCTAAATTGCTGTCTGCCCTCCATTATATCAGCTCTGTTATGTAAGGACTCCAGATTTTTCTTTGTCTAATTCATTGTGTTTTTCATCTCCAACATTTCTGATTGTTTTTTTTTTTTTATAGCTCCAACCTCTTTTGTGAAGAATTCCCTTTGTTCATTAATTTTATTCCTGATTTCATTCAACTGTCTTTCTGAGTTTTCTTGTAACTTGTTGAGCTTTTTTATGATAGCTATTTTGAATTCTCTGTCGGTTAGATTGTAAATTTCCATGGAGTCAGGATTGACTTCCGGTTACTTGTCATCTTCCTCCTGGTTTTAAGTGTTGATATACCTCTTTATGCTATTTGATGGAGTGGATTTGTGCCATTGCATAGTGGTAGTATCTGGTTGCAGATTCCACCTGCTGCGACTGGGGTGGGGGAGCAGGAGCTGTGTATTCTGAGCCCGCCACAATCCCTGGCAGCTTTGTCTGCCCTTTGGAAACTGTGCTGACAGGACCCATCTGTGTTTTCCCACTGGCTACTGCTGCTTTACACACATAGGTAGCAGGTGCTCTGGTGGGAGTTTCCTGCTCTGGCTGTCCAGCCAAGTTGGTACACAGGGTGGGCAGGGGGGAGGGACAATTTCTTTCATGTGTGTGATCCTGGATGCTCCAACTCTGCATTCGTTGTCTGCCTTCCTGGGCTGCACAGCCTGGTGAAGATGCCCCTGTGATTGCTTAGCCTCCTTAGTGTGGAGTGTTGCCACAGGCTGGGAGGCAATTCTGAGAGTGAAGACATTCCCATGGAGGGCTGCCCTTTTCCCCTCTCTCCTCTCAGAGTTGCATGCCAGCCACTGTGCATGGTCTCGCACCTTAGATTGCCACCATTCAGGGAAAGAAAGAGATCCCCTTACCTCCTTCCACTGCCTCCTGGTGGGTCCAGCACCCCCACTTTCAGATGTATGGCCACGTGGATCTCTCAGATGTCTATTCTGTTGTGTGAATAGCCTCTTTTGGTTTATGAATGTTGTTTTGTTGTATCTTAGGGGGAGAGATTAAGAGAAGAGCTCACTCTGTCATGATGCTAATGTCACGTTCCCTTTACCCACTTTTACATCGGGTTATTTGTATTTTGAATATTGAGTTATTTGAATTCCTTATATAATTTGGATATTAATCCCTTATTCTATATATGGTTTGTAAATATTTCCTCCTATTCCATAGGTTGCTTTTAATTTTGTTGGTTGTTTCCTTCTCTGTGCAGATGCTTTTTAGTTTGATGTAATCTCACTTTTTTAATTTTTGTTTGTGTTGCCTGTCCTTTTGATGTCATATTCAAAAAATTATTTCCAAGACCAATGTCAAGAAGTTTTTACATGTTATTCTAGGATTTTTACAAGTCTTATATTTAAGTCTTTAATCCATTTCAAGTTAATATTTGTATATGGTATGACATAGGGACCCAATTTCATTAGATTATTTGTGGGTATCCAGTTTTCCAAAGACAATTTGTTGAAGAGACTATCCTTTCCCTATAGTGTATTCTTGGCACCCTTGTTGAAGATCAGTTGACCATAAAAGTATGGGTTTATTTCTGACATTTCTATTTTGTTCCACTGGTCTCTATGTTTGTTTTTATGCTAGTACTCTACTGTTTTGATTATCATAGCTTTGTAATGTAGTTTGGAGTCAGGATGTGTGATGCCTCCAAGTTTGTTTTTCTTGCTCCCAGTTGGCTTGGCTATTTGGGGTCTTTTGTGGTTCCATTTGAATTTTAAGATCACTTTTCCTATTTTGTAAAAAATCATGATTGTGATTTTAAGAGAGATCGCACTGAATTTGTAGATCACTTTGGATAGTATGGATATTTTAACAGTATTAATTCTTCCAATTCATAAACATGGATTTATTTGTGTCGTCTTAAATTTCCTTCAACAATGTTTTACAATTTTCAGTATACAAGTTTTTCACCTCTTAATTAGGTGAATTCTTATGTATTTTATTCCTTTTAATGCTAACGTGAATGGGTTGCTTTCTTAATTTCCTTTTCAGATTGTTCATTGTTAGTGCATAGTAACAACACTGATTTTAATGTGGATTTTGTATCCTGCAACTTTGCTGAATTCATTTATTAGTTCTAATGGTTTTTTTGGTGTGGAGTCTTTTAGGTTTTCTACATAATCTTGACATATGCAAACAGAGATAATTTTACTTCTCTTCCAACTAAGATGCCTTTTATTTCATTTTCTTGCCTAATTGCTCTGTTTTTGACTTCTAGTACTGTATTGAGTAGCAGTGGTGAGAGTAAGCATCCTTGCCTTGTTCTGGATCTTAGAGGAAAAGCTTTCAGTTTTTGCCCTTTGATTATGATGTTGGTTGTGAGTATTTCCCTATGTATCCTTTATTGTGTTGAGATATGTTTCTTATCTATTTTCTTCAGAGTTTTTATCAGGAAAGGGTGTTTAATGTTATCAAATTCTTTCTATGCAGCTATTGAGATGATCATGCAGTTTTTACCTTGCATTCTGCTGATGTGGTATATCATGTTTATTGATTTGTGTATGTTGAACCATCCTGGCATCCTAGGGATAAACCCCACTTGATCATGGTGTATGATCCTTTTAATGTGCTGTTGAATTCAATATGCTAGTATTCTTTGAGGAATTTTACATCAATATTCATCAGGAACATTTGTATGTAATTTTCTTTTCTTGTGTCATCTTTATCTGGCTTTGAAATCACGGTGATGCTGGACTTATGAAACAAATTTGGGAGTGTTCCCTCTTCTGCTTTTTGAAAGAGTTTAAATGGGTTAGTATTACTTCTTGGAATGTTTGGTAGAATTCAACCCTGAAGGCATCAGGTCCTTGGTATTATATTTGGTGAAAGATTTTTGATCACTTATTCCATATCTTTGTTTGTTATTGTTCTGTTGAGGTTTTCTATTTCTTCTTGATTTGATCTCAATAGGTTGTATATCTCAAGGAATTTATCTATTTTTCTAAGTTGTCCAATTTTTTGGCATAATTGTTCACAATAGTTTCTTATGATTTTTTAAAATTTCTGTGTCATCGTGGTAACCAAAAAGGAAAAGCCTGTAGTAGATACACAAAAAATAAATAGAAAGGAACCAAACCAAATTACTACCAAAAAACACTTAATAACAAAAGAGAGGAATCAAGAGAGGAAGGCAGGAACAAATGAACTGCATAATAGATAGCAAAATTTAGCAAAGTGCCAATCATAAGTCATTACCTATCAATAATTGCTTTAAATGTAAATGGATTAAACTCCCCAATTAAAAAGCATAAAGTGGATGAATGGATAAAAAAACAAGATCTAGTAATATGCTGTCTACGAGAGACTCACTTTAGATGTAAAGACACACATGGCTGAAAGTGAAGGGATGGAAGAAGATATTTTGTACATATGGTAACCAAAAGAGAGCAGTTGGCTATGCTTATATCAGACAAAATAGGCTTTAAGTCAAAACTGTCATGAGACAAAAAAGTCACTGTATAATGTAAAAAAGTGTCAATTCAACAAAAGATATAACAATTATGAATATATATGCACCCAACTATATACAGCTCCCAATGCATAAAACAAATATGACAGAGCTCCTAAATACATAAAACAAATATGACCGAGCTGAAGAAAGATATTGGCAAGAATATAAAAATAGCAGGAGAATGCAATATCCTTCTTATAATACTGGATAGAACATCTAGGCAGATCAATAAAGAGACATCTGACATGAACAACATTATAGAGCAAATGGACATAACAGACACATACAGAGATTTCCATCAGGATAATACACATTCTTCTCAAGTATACACGGAATGTTATCCAGGAAATATCACATGTTAGGTCACAAAACAAATCCTAACAAATTTAAGAACTTTTAAATAATACCAAGTATTTTTTCAGATCGCAGTGGAATGAAACTAGAAATCAGTAACAGAAAGAAAACAGGAAAATTTATAAATATATGGAAACTAAAACAACACAGTCTTAAATAACCATTGGATCAAAAAGAATACCAAAAGGTAATTTTAAAAATACCTGGAGACAAACAAAAGTGAACATACAACTTACTAAAACTTACGAGATACAGCAAAAACAGTACTAAGAGAGAAGTTTAGAGTGATAAACATTTACATTAAAAAATAAAGATCTCAAGTAAACAATCTAACTGTATACCTCAAGAAACTAGAAAAAAACCAAAGTAAACCCAAATTTAGCAAAAAGGAAGAAAATAATAAAAATTAGAGTGGAAATAAATGAAATAGAGAACAGAAAAATGATAGAAAAAAATCAATGAAACTAAGAGTTGATTTCTTTGAATGATAAACAAAATTGACAGACTCTTAGCCAGGCTAACTAAGGCAAAAAAGAGAGAAGACTCAAGTAAAATAAGAAATAAAAGAGCAGCCATAGTATCCTTTATTAGTTGATAAATGTATATTGTTATCTATTTGAAGATTGGTTGTCCCCCAAAATAAGAAAACAGAGATTAACTGTGGAAGCTTTATCATCACTTAGTAGACACTAAAATTTTTGTTTAATCTTTACATCAAAGTGATATATTTCTGTATTTCAGCTACTCTCAACAGTAACAACAACTTTTTTTATTACTCTCAATAATAAAATTTTGCTGTGCAGTTGCATCTTTAATAACACACGATTCTGCTGTGAAAATGGGCACAAAATTGTAGAGCCAAACATCTAAGTGGAAGCTTGGCAAACTTTTTCAATGAGTATCACCTAAGCGTCTTGTAACTCTCAAGTCAAAGCCACATGTGATATTAATGGGTGGATATTCTCTTTGTTGACTCTTATTCAGTGGTCCATTTGTATTATTTTTGGAAAAATGGAGATGGATTTCTTGAGTTATAAGATGTGGAATGTGTGTGAATGGTGGACACAAATCCTAAACATAACATGCTAAACATAACACAATTAAAAAAAATGACATCTTCTTAACGAGTCAGGGCCATAGTTGTGTGCCTGCAGTTATATGATATGTATCCATCTGAAGGTGGAGATGAAGATTATGAGGAGCATTGGAATGCATGCTTATTGTCCCAGTGGTGGCCTGGAACTTGAACTTTTCTGAGAAGTCCTCTGTGAAAGCTTGTTCTTTACTCATTTCCTTTTGGTCTGGAAGATGTGGAAAATTCTAACTTCTCAGGAACGATAAAGATGGCCATATTTCTGAAAATGAAGTAGAAAGTGAAGTTTAGAGCATTTCTTCATTTCCTTGTGTCTTTGAAAGTTATCTCACTTGTTATTTTCAGTGCCTTGTGACCTCACTCACCTCTCCATCTAGTGTTCATGGGAAGACAATTACTGATTACCTACTTGATTGATTCCAGGCCCTGTGTCAGTTGTTGAGAATGTTGTGATAAACTGGTCCCATCCATACTGCAAAAGTGTTAATATAATTTTGTTCAGAAATAGGTTACCTGAATTTTTTTAAGTTGTATTTCTCAGGTTTTATGATTGGAAAAAATCATTTAGTGCCATGTCTCTGGATAGATAGTCTTACTTGAAGAAAGCATAAAGTGAGACGACTCATTGAGATTGAGAAGATGAAGAAATATTTACGGATTAAAGGGAAAAGAAAGTTTATAAGAGATGCAGTGGAGAATGGGATGAAGGATAGGTAGATAATGAGTAAAAGTTTGATTAGCAGCAGGGAGAATCCAGAGGAAGATTTAAAAAAATAAGTGACATCAGCACTGGTTTATGCCTTTCTCTAGCATCTCTCTGCAATTAGATTTCTCATCTGCAAGATTTACTGGGGGAAGAAACTGTACTTTCCTCCTCTTTTAGAAAGTTGGAACCTGTCGAAAAACTTGAGTCTCTCTTGAGTAGCATAAGAGATAGAGTTGGAATATGGTGAATTCTAGAAAATTATTTATTTCTATTAAGTTCAAGAAGATGATAGGAGATGTTGAGGAAAGTTTAGCATAGAGGGAAATTTGTCTTAGAGCTGGCGTTTCATACTATAGGGTCTTTGAGGAACAAATTGTAGAGGAATACAAGACAGAAAGTGATGAGGGTAGTTGGAGTGAAATGAGAGTTCCAAGAATGATAACAGCCAGAACTTATTGATATAACCAATGTTTTGGGAGAGACAATGGAAATCACCATCTGTGATATGGGCAGGGTGAGAATAAGCAGAATATTGGGCATTGTGAGAAATTTGGCAGAGGAATGGGCTTGAATATAAATCTTTAAGCAGATAATCTCCCATCTCTGATGTCAAGAGCACATAATGATGAAACCACAACCTTCTTTTTTCTGCTTTCCAGGAAGGATTCCTTAAAAAAAGCATCATGACTTTTGGTATCTGTTCTAAATGATCAGGAGTCTTCTGTCATTCAAGGTAGGGATCATCAGAAATCCTCTAAAGGGACTAATAAAATAATGACTGATCTCCATACTCCATTGTAGGCCAGAGAATGATCTACATTCAAAGCACGCCTTAACGCCTAGATGACTGCTAAGCCACCAAGTATCTCTCTTAATATTTAACTTACCCCCACCACTCCAGAACACGGTGGTTGATATGTTCTCTTCAATCCCAAGCAGTTGTCATTTAACAAAAGGAGATTGATTAAGAAAAAAGTATTCTTGTTAAACAGGAATTCTATGTGTTGGATGTAATACTGCTCCAGCCTAGACACTATCAAAGTCATTCTCAGTTCCTCCTATTTGCTCTCTTCTACACAGCCATTTTGTCCCTAGGGACATTTGGCAATGTTTGGAGACATTTTTGGTTGTCACAACTGGGGGAGAAGAGGTATGCTACTGGCAGGTAGGGGGCAGAGGCCAGGGATGGTGCTAAACTTCCTGCAGTGCACAGGACAGAGCCCTCACAACAAAGAAGCTTTTGGCTCAAAATGTCAATAGTATTGGAATCTAATGACAGAGTAGTCAAATAATTTTTAAGGTTATTATCCAAGGGACTGATTTAATGATGCTAAACTTACACATAAATAGGTAGAACGATTCCCGTCCATAGACTGATGCATGTGTAGGCATTAAGCCTTAATATGTGTGCTATTCTTTAGTTTACCTTTGTTGGTGGACTGAGATTTATTATATTCTATATAATGACACATTCTAATTATCTAAAAGATTAAACATTTTCCCAACCTCAAGGTAGTAAATTTTTGCAGAGCTAGGATTGAAACCCCAGTCTTAAGTGATCACCCATTACACTGGTGATTTATAATCTAAGGTGGAAAAATTATCTGGCTTTCTTCCCACTTCCCAGCTACTCCTCTCTGACCTCAACCAGCCACCTCTGGCTGTGACTTCTGTCAGAAGATGGTCTGGTTTCCTTGCTGCTCTGTGGATGCCCCAGGGAGAGAGAAATATAATCATTTATTTAGTGAACTAGTAACCAAACTGAGAGCACTTTTTGGATAAGTCATGAAGCTAAAAAAGTTCTTCTTTTGTCTATTAATATAATAAACTAGCAAAACAGTCCAACAAAGGCTTGGGTAATACCAGCCTCTCGGTTAGGAAAATGTGTGTAAGTGTATATTTGATTGCATCAACAGGGTGTCTGCAATCATGAAGAAACAGTGATGGAGTAGCAAAAGAATTTAGCTGTTTAACTTATAAATATGAATATGCCTACTATTTCTTTTATCAATATATGCTTCAAATGCATCTGGTTGTTTTAGAAATAGTATATAAAGCTCAGAGTTAAAGCACATGGCTGGCATGCTACACTTATAAAAGTGTGAATAGCCACAAAAGAATAATTAAACAATTACAAGATTTTTCTTATGAGAAGATTAATAGAAGCAATAGTTCTATGCAATCAAATTAACATTTCATCAATATATGGTACAAGCAATTTTTACCTTTTTTGATATACCATGTCCCCCAACTCTCCAGAGAGAAAGAGAGAAAGAGAGAGGAGTATAGAATGTGTCCTGTGAGTTTAAAAATAATGGACATGAGAAAAAACTCTGATTTTTTTCCTTTCTAGCAGTTATGGTTAATAAATATTATATGAAAATAAAATAATAGATGTCTGTTAACATAGATGTCCTGTAGTTGTAATTCAGCCATATGTGTGTTTACAGTTCTGAACCAATAGTGCTATGCTAAGTTTTGTGCCTCTTTAAGAGATGACATTGAAATATGAATGGATATTAATAGTTTCTGATGTGCCATCTGTAAAAAATATACATATTTAATAGCATCTGGATTGCTCTATGGCTCTATCTATTGCTTTACCATAGAAACTGTTTTAAAGAAATGGTGTTCAAAAGATGCCTCTGACTTCTGGGGAGATTCATGCCTATGTATCAGAATCCCAGGGGGAATTTGCAATACCCTGGTGTTTGGAGATAGCTAAGATTTTTCTGGGACTCCCTACACTGTTATCATTGTACATTTCATTACCTTTATGAAGATAAATTTTCAATTGGCCAAGGAAATTTAACATGTATTTTAATATGCCCCATGCCTTTATCATAGCAGTATACTTTGTTAAACAATATATTGGATTCCAAAAAATATCTCTTAAAGAGATGACAAAGATGTTTCCCAGGGAGAAAATAAAATACGAATATTGAAAGCAGTGAAATAAGTAAGAATATACGTTAAAGGTAGAAGGATAGTATAAATTCCTAGGTCATAAAAATGTTGCATGGGATATCACAATGTTTGATATGCAGTCGAATGAAACCCACAGATGGTATTACTGTTGGAAGATTGGCAAGCTGAGAAAAAAAATTCCAAATCCATATGAAGTGTCCATTCCAGTGAGGACAAATTGTTACCTCATTCATGAAAAAAAGTGTCTAGTATAATTAATCTTCCACTAGCTGGCTGACTGATTCCCCTGGGGCTTGTTACTTATCAGAGGATCAAGGTCAGACACTGCCACTGGCAAATTGAATATTCAACCCTACTAGTAGCCAGATGAGTCTGGAGAGGGGAAATCCAAGTCATTGAGACCATGCATAACATCTGTTCCTACCAATATGTACTTGCTAATAAGCTTAATGAACAATCATTGAGTCGGCTGCACAATGAGCCAGATTAACATCCACAGGAAAGATTATCGTATCCATTTGATTATGAGAGCTTCATTTGCAGTGGAGACATTTTTAGCAAACACTCACATTAGATAAAAATATTCTTACATTTAACACATGTTCTATCTACATAAGCTGTCTTCCAACATCCTCATCTCCAGTCTTCTAATCTTGTTCACTCTAAATTCTTGATCATACATCAAACTAGTAGCCATTACTCAGGAATCAATGAATTAAAAGAATAATGTGAAATTTCTGCTTATTATGAATATTTCTTATCTTCAGTGCCCCTCAGGATCACATGAGTGGGGCTGTTTCTCCACAGAAATCTACTTCCATCAAATGTCAGTGTGCACTGCTGAACAATCTCTAAAACAGACCTGAATGATTTCTTCTGAATCATCCTGTCCTAGGGAACTCCATGAGACTGAGCTGAGGGCGGAGATGGGTATGGCAGCAGCAGTGCAGGGACAGCATTCGCAGGAGAAGCTTGCTTCTGGAACTCACTTGTGCCATCATCTATCTACACCCAGTCTCACGTCCAGGAAATCCACCTGGTGTTCTGCTGTGGACACCAAATTTTCTGGCTTGATGATATAATACCCCGTTAATAAAAGGCAGCTCAGACTCGCTGCTACCTTGACTCCTAGAGTTTGGCATTCTGTTTCTGTTGGAGTTCAGAAGCAAGGCAAAAGCTGCCTTTCAAGAGGAAAGTATTTACTTTCAAACTTTAGAGACATCTGCTATGAATTTCCTACTGAGGTTTGTGAGAGTCATTATTCAGCATCACAATCTGCCATAGATATTTCAAGAATGTTGCATCTGTGGTCTAGTCATACCAGGACCCAGTCAAAACTGGTAGCCTTTGGGTCATTCAGTAAATGGTTTGCAATACCACATTCAAACATATTTTTTGTAATCTAGAAAATCCAGAGTTTCATCAAATAATATGTTTCCCTCCTTGAGTTAGAGTGTGCAGGGCAAATGTTTTCTGGAGGGTTTATCTAAAACATTAATTAAACTACCTCGCATTCTCGCAGCCCCCTTTTCCCCTGATACTGCTCTGGCAACTGGTTGCAGCAAACACTTGCTTGCCTCAGTTGCATTGCACAGACTTCGCTTCTTAACCCCGGCACTTCAGAAGCTTCGTTGTGAGAAAGCTGCAGAAACTCACTTGTCATTTATGCATATGCAGTCTGGAAGTGCAGAGGAATTAATGCCCCACGGGCAGCCTATAACTAATTAGGGCTGGGTGATGCTAGATATATCTTCAAGCAGACAATTTTGAGGCATAAAGCTCCATAGAAAGTCCAACCATTACTTCAAGTCCTACACACACTGTGATGATGTGGTATGGGACCCTGTGGAAACTCATTCAGGTTTCATGCATTCACAATTTAGAAGTACAATCTTTGACCAGCGGAAGATGGAGCTGATGAATAAATTGTTCTCTTGCCTTCCCTTATGTGGACAGTTCTCTACAACTCAGAATGTCCATGTGGAATTGACAGACTCAATAAATTGGCTCTCCCTATTTTCCTTTTTCACTCTCTCCAGTTCACCACTTCTGTTTCCTGGGATCATTTCCCAAATAAACTACTTTCATATATCCAGCTCTGCTTTTTTTAGAGGACAGGCTAAGAAAAAGAGGATCTCTCAACATGTCTCGGGTTTTGGGGCCATTATCTTTACTTAAGTGGCAAGTACCACTTATCTCCTGCTTTCTGACCTGTGTCTTACAAAGGCATCTAGTGTTCCGTTTTCCATTTCACCCTGTTATCTGAGCCTGGTGTTATTGCTTACATAGATTAAGGATGATGGCTTGGAGATGGTGAGATAATTAAACTTCCTGTGGACTCAGTTGTGGCTCAGTTTTGATAAACTGGGAGAGTACTGCTGTAGGATGCTGGATGTGTGCTGCTGTCCATGTGAAAGCAAGTAACTTCTGGGGTACTCTGATAATTGGGATATAAGTGAAAAAAAAAAAAAGCTAGATCAATAAATACCTACCAGGTATTTGGGGCTGTGGTGATTTGCTCCAGGAAAGAGTCTCCATCTGGAACAGCGGCTGCAATTAGATTCACCAGCTGATGAAGCTGATGCTAATCAAACCATTTCCAAGAGTGTCTGCACAGGCCAGTCAAGTTAGATTGGAATATGTTAGGAACCATCATTCCTGCTTTTCCAGTCTTTAGTGGTGATTCCCCCAGAGATATGATATTGTTTTTGGTTTATTATTTTGGTAGGGAGGGGGAGTTCAAGAGGGAGCCTTGTTCTAGCTAGCTCTACCATAATAAACTTTACTCCATTAGTAAATGCTAGTTCTTAAGTTTATCTGTTTATACTACACTCTCAGAAACTAGGGTTATAAAACAAGATGGGCCTGGGGATCCCATTGGGCCTCGAATGAGATAGAATTTGATCAGTCTTCATTTTCCACCTGAGGCCGGAAGCTTTGCTCCCTGAAGACACATTCAAACCTATTTCAGCTGCGCTGTCTTCTGCTTGAGGCTGGACGTACTGCGCTCGTATTCCTAGCTTTTCTGCAGCTGTGGCTACGTGGCACAGTTCTGGCTAAGGAGAATCAGAAGTAACTGGAGAGGAGTTTACTTCCTGTATAAACCTGGCGAAGTCTTGTGAAGAAAATACTTGACCTTTTCTTTTGCCCTCCCTTCTTTTTCTGGTGTAAATGTAGAGGCAGTGCCCTGAAGTACAGCGCTATGATGATCTCTTACCTCTAAACTTCTCATTACATGGAAAACCTGAGAAGAAGCCTCTTACATGTCACTTCACCAGTTTGGTTTTCTTATACTCACGATTTACGTAACTGAACAGACAGACCATCCAACTTGCGTCAGTGACTACTCTGAGCAGTAGCCGTAGAGTCTGAGCACCTTGGATTAATATGTGTGTTTCTTTTTCTCATTTCACAATCACCCTGCTATAAGGACAGAAGTCACTCTGCAAAAGGCTAGTAGAAAACATTCACCACATAGACTATGATATTATTGCAAGTCTTCTTTCCCTTACTATATTCAAGGGACTCTCAGTCTTGAACTGACTCAGGTGTGTTGGCTAGGCGAGGGGCTGTGACTCTCTTGTTATGGTATGAGTGTTACAACTCTATCATCAGAATGGATTTGCTTATGCAAAGCACACAGAACTTAACTGGCTTTGTATCTATTCAAACCTGTAAATTTTTACTCAATGATGATTTCAATAATCTCTGTAGGTGGGACTAATCTAAGTACCTCTATCCCCTCCTGTGCATGTTTGTTAGTTAAGCAGCACAGTTTGGCCTCTGCCAGCCCAAGGTTCCTTCATTCTCTTTGAAACTAATGAGCCCATTTTAATATCAGCAATTTCTACCAGTATACTTGTCTTACAAAAATTAGCCGCTACAACACTTTTCAAAGATTTAGAACCCTTCTAGATCCAACATATTTTTCAGTATTATGGTGAAAGGTTATCTTCTGGATTACTACTGGTATCAATTTCAGTATTCTTAGTTTCAAAGTCACATTAAATTCCATGTAATAAATTTACATAACTTTTTTCTTTATAAATCTTTGGATTGCTTTATCCCTAGTATAAAAAGGCATTTCTTGCATCTCAAACTTATTTAGTCTAGTCCACTATGAAGTATATATTTTAGTAAAACAGAGCATGTTGAAACTACTTCTATCTACCTCGGCTAGCACACTGAATCCAAAATTTCTGGTAAATACATCTATATTAGTAAATTCAGTTAGATCTAATAACATTTCTCTCACTTTATTTAGTGCTTAAAAATCCATACTCACACATTTTCTCCAAGTCACAACTGATATCAATTAGCAACATATTGAATTTTGCTTGTGCATTAATCTTTTCATCCCAAAGCCTATGAGCAAGAATAGCTTGGGAGGGGGCATGGAGAATACTGATTGCTTTTGTGTGGCAGAAATTGTTCCTTGTATACCACAACATTCATATCCTTCCACATTAATCTCACAACCCACTTTTTAGATGAACAGCCATGTACTCTAATGGTACCTTTCCCAGTCCCCTCTGCCCCTGGGATTGTCATATGATTAATTCCTGCCCATGAGAGGCATAGATCGAGAAGTTGCATGGTTTTTCCAAGAAGTCCCTTAAAGAGACAGGGTTCATTTTTCTTCATCCTTCTTCCTCTCCTGCTGACCGAAATTAGACAGGACAATGTAAGAGTACACTAAAGATGGGGAATAGAAAGGTTGTTGGAGCCTGGGATGCTAGTCACCATGAAGCATCCATTCCAAATCCTAGAACTTTGGGACTACTTTTAAGTGAGAGAGAAAATAATTCTATTTTGTTTTAAACCATGCTAATATTTTTCCCGATAATGCAGCAAACTTAATCCTATCTCAGTTTTCAAGGTAAATGTTTTGGTAGGGTTGTTAAAGTGTCTTCAGGCAAGACTGGAACAACCACCTCTGCCAGGAGACCAGGGGATGGTTCTGCTGGCAAGGGAGGCTCAGTCAGACTGGAGGGCACATATGACTCAAAGCTAATGCTGCTCTATAGGAGGGCTAAGGACCTTTTAGGTGAGACAATTCTTCTTTGTGCAGGGTTTTCCCACAGTTTTTAGGGCATTTAAAATCACTTATACCAAAGTGATAAATGCCAGTAGCCTCCCCAAGAAAAAGTACCTGCACACACTTGTGGAAAGCCCTCTGGGGCTGGGAGCATCTCCGGTTGAAAACCATTGTTTCAAACCATGTATATCTTTCCATGAGTCCTGATTCCAATTCTTGGTGTCCTATTCATTTTTAAGGTTTACATAAGAGTCTTGGCAAAGTTGCAATTCAACTGATGCTGTGAATTGTCAAGCCATAGGATTGTCTGTTAACTCTAATTTTTGGCTCTTTCAGCCCTGTGGCTGCAGGTGATAAGAAATTCGTTTAGCACAGTCACAGAAAATCTCTGATTTTATGACTGCCCTGAATAAAAGATTTAGAACTTTGAATTTGTCATTCTATTTCTGTAGCATTCCAGTGCAATTAGAAGCCATTGGTCCACCTCATAGTCCTGGTGCTCATCATCTCGTTTTACAGAAATGGACACTGAGTCCCTTAATGTCTTGCTATCAATGGGCACTTAATGCCAGGTGGCCACAGGTGATAATAAAATGAGTTATCTGTTGGGCCGGAGTATGTTATCAATTTATGATGTAAGTTATAATCTTACTACCTCAGAACCAACCAAACGAGAAAAATAATCACAGATTTAGTCCTTTTAAGTATCAGTTATCTGCAACTATAACTAGTGTCAGCTTCTGAATCAATCAGTGTTCTTTGTTGCAGCAAACAGAATTCACTCGAGATCGTTTCTGATAAATTTAGGATCAATCTAAGAGAATATGAAGAGAGGAACAATTGCCCAACTGCACCACAGGGTTGCTCCAGCAAAGAAGCCACCATGGAGGCAGCTCAGCTAAGCACAGACACATTAGCCGGGCCAGTGATGCTGGAGACAGGATGCCAAACCTCCACCATCACCATTCCTGAAAATAGACTCACCCAGGACCCACTTCCGACTGACTCCATCTGAGCTGAAGTCTCACACGGGGTGTCTGATAAAATATTTTTTACACTATAACCACATGCGGTTTACAATGTTCATATCCTTTTTTCAAGCTTGTGTTTGATGTGGTTATGGCAGGCCGTTTACCATCAGAGACCACTACAATTCGTCATCTTCATAATCTTTGCCAGCTACACAGCGATAGTGTTTATTTTCATGTTTTAACAGCTTTATTATCTTTTTTAGAAATATGTAATACTTTCATTACTATGTAACTTGAGAAATTTTCATACATTGATGTCTGATTTGTATATTTTCTCTGTGGATTTTATGGGTTTTTTCCCCACCAAATTTTCAATTGTCGTGTTTCCTGAATTGTTCATTTATAAAATTTCTGTATATTTATTGAGACTATAAACAATTCTTGTCATATTTGCTATAAATATATCTCCAGCTCTTCATGTGTTGCCTAGTTTATTTTCCACTTTATGTAGCTAAATCTATGTTCTTTTCCTTTATAGTATCTTCCCTTGATTTTAACCTGAGCAAGTCCTTCCTAATTCCAAACCAATTACATCTTTACTGATATTTTATTTCATTTATAACATTTTTGGTTTATTTCAATTAACTACTTAATGTGGATTTATTATGATATATGGTGCAAAGTGAAGCCATAGCTTTATTCTTTCCCCCCAAATCCCAATTTTCTCTAATAGCAGTTGACAAATATGAATTTTACAACAGGTCTAGAATATTTAAAAGGTATAAATGAAGTGATAATTAGTAAAGCCTATTTCTATTCTGCATTCTGAGTGTTGAGTTTTGCACTAATGTTGCACTGTTTTGTATTTTACAATTATATAATATTTCAAAATTTTATAAAGCAATTCTGTCAACATACTTATATTTTGAATTTATTAATATTTTGATTGTATTGAAAATATTTCTGAAAATAAGTAATTCTTAAAGAAATTCTTAAAGAAAACCCTAAAGAAATGGTAGGAGCAATACCAGCATACTTTTATTTGACAGGTGATCTTTCCCAAAGTTGATCCATCAGTTTTTCACTATTTGACTTGATGCAATTTTACTAATTAGCACAAAGTTTAATGTGTCACTTAAATTCAGAAAAAATGTGCCATAT
Source organism: Equus przewalskii (assembly GCF_037783145.1). NCBI lineage: Eukaryota > Metazoa > Chordata > Mammalia > Perissodactyla > Equidae > Equus > Equus przewalskii. The sequence goes on along the minus strand of NC_091839.1, from coordinate 31,338,323 downwards.
TTTAAATGTCCTGATTTACATAGATCTGAGTGCTATTCTAAACTGCTTGTATAATAGTTGTAGCTCAATAAGGAAAAGAATAAAAGGAAGTAGTACCCACATCACTGCAGTGTCATAAAGGAGGGCTGCTGTCTGTAAGAAGATGAGGAGACAATTGAGTTATTTGGGCAACTTTGAAAATTAACTTCTAGAATCATGTAGCTGGAACACTGCAGTAAGTCAAATATCTTAGTGAAGTGTTACAGAAACTTCATATGTACAAAGCCTTTGCTTATTTTTCTGTGATTCTGAAAAGCAAAGATACATGTTATGGAAAGGTTAATTTATAAGGCCACTAAAATTGTTAGGACCTGGTTAGGAAAATAGCTTCTTTTAACATTTTGACTTTCTTGCAGTTATTCTAAACAAACTGTCCCTAACGTGTTCAATAATTTAGGAGGTCTTTGAATTTGGAAGGGAAAAAAATGCATCTTTGTTTTCCCTAATCCCTAACTGAAATTTAGGTAACTTCCTTTATAATCAAGGCAAAGTAGAGGTGGTCAGAGCAAAATGGCGGGGTGTGCTGACCCGGGACTCTCTCCTCTCCAAACTACAACAAAGGATTGGAAAAACTGAATTTCAGCAAATAAACCTAATGCCAGGACATCAGAGACCTATAGTATCAAAAATACGGAGGACGGAGACCCTGCTACCGGCTCTGGAGGAGCTGAAACGGGGTAGGAGAGAACTTTGCTCTCTCCCCTAGAGTCCGGGATCGCTGCCGTGGGTGCGGGAAGGAACGTGGGAGGGGGCCACGCGACTGGGGAATCTTCCAGGACTCCTGCCCTGGTACAGTGGAAACCCGCTGATGGGGGCAAGCTTCCATGCACGGGGACCCCAAAAACCCAGGGCCCCGGGAGACCAGAGAAGAGAACCGATCCGAATCCAGATCAGCGCGAGAGAAAAAACACCCCTTCCGCCGGCAAACCACACTGGGCGCCGCCATGATGCCCAAAGGTGGAGAGCTCAGAATGCGGTGCTCTCGACCCCCATCTATTGGCAACAGGCTGTAACTGCAACCGAATTCTACCACCATGTGAAAAAAACACTCCTCTAACATCCAGCAATTTATAAAAGCCCCAGACCAGAAGGAAAACAATAAAAACACAGAATTAAGTCCTGAGGACTTGGAAATAGGTAAATTAAGTGAAAATGAGTTCAGAGCAGCTATAATCAAAAAACTCAATGAGGTAGAGAGAAAGATAGAGAAACAAGCCACGAGTTCTGGAGTTACTTCACAAAAGAGATTGAAATTATAAAGGAGAATCAAACAGAATTACTAGAGATGAAAAACACAATGGACCAGATGAAACAGAATACAGATTCCCTGAATGCCTGGGTAGACACCATAGAAGAGCAAATTAGCATAATCGAAGATAGACAGGCTGAATGGCTCCAGACAGAGGAAGAAAGAGAACTTAGAATTAAAAACGATGAGGGAAATCTCTGAGAGATAGCCGATTCAATGAGGAGAAAGAATTTAAGGATCATAGGAATTCCCGAGAACGTGGAAAAGGAAAATGGAGTATAAAGTGTGCTTAATGAAATTATAGAAGAGAACTTCTCAAATCTAGGGATCGATGGAGAAATGTGTGTAGAGGAAATGTTCAGATCTCCTAGATTTGTCAATGTAAAAAGACCTACTGTAAGGCATATAGTAGTACAAATGGCAAAAATGAAAGACAAAGAAAGAATACTCAGGGCAGCAAGATGGAAGAAAATAACCTACAGAGTAACTCCTATCAGACTTTCAGTGGATTTCTCTACAGAAACCTTACAAGCTAGGAGAGAATGGAGTGACATATTCAAAACGTTAAAAGATAAAAATCTTCAGCCAAGAATACTCTATCCAGAAAGAGTATCCCTCAGATATGAAGGAGAAATTAAATCTTTTCCAGACAAACAAAAGTTAAGGGAATTTGTAACCAAAAGTCCTCCACTACAAGAAATCCTCAAGAAGGCTCTCATACCCGAAAAAAGAAAAAAGGGAGAAAGGGGTCACAAAACACAGAGTAGGGAGACAGATAAATAGAACAAGAATAGGATAGCAAATATTCAACTATAGCATTAGAATAAGGGCAAGGAAACTACCAAAGCAAAGACGATCTTATCACTCTAACTACAAACTCATAACACGAGTTGGAATAAGAAATGAAAATAATAATTTAGGAGAGGAAGAGCAAAGGGACTAAATCAGTCTAGGCCAAGTAAGAGACCACCAGAGAATAAACAATATTATACACAAGATTCTAAATACAAACTTCAGCGTAGCCACTAAACTAAAAAACAGAACAGAGCCACAAAACATAAATAAGGAAAAATCTAAGAAACCCAGCGTAAGAAATTGCAGGATTAAATGGGTAGGCTAAAGAACACAGGAAGAGAAACACAGGAAAGCCAGATAAAGAGCAACAGATTGACAGCATTAAGTCCACGTGCATCAATAATCACTCTCAATGTAAACGGATTGAACTCTCCAATAAAAAGACAGAATGGCAAAATGGATTAAACAACAAGATCCAACAATTTGTTGCCTCCAGAAAACACACCTCAGCTCCAAGGACAAACACAGGCTCAGAGTGAAGAGGTGGTGGACAATACTTCAAGCTAATAGCAAGCAAAAAAAAGCAGGTGTTGCAATTCTTATATCAGACAAAGTGGATTTCAAAATAAAACAGGTAAAGAGAGACACAGAGGGACGATATATAATGATCAAAGGGACACTTCATCAAGAAGAAATAATGCTTATAAACGTCTATGCACCCAACGTAGGAGCACCAAGGTTCATAAAGCAACTATTAACAGACCTAAAGGAAGATGTTAAAAACAACACAATAATAGTAGGGAACCTCAACACCCCACTCGCATCAATGGACAGATCATCCAGACAGAAAATCAACAAGGAAAGAGTGGAGCTAAAAGAAAAACTAAAACAATTTGACTTAACAGACATATACAGATCACTTCATCCAAAAACAGCAGAATACACATTATTCTCAAGTGCACATGGAACATTCTCAAGGATAAAGCATATGTTGGGAAATAAGGCAAGCCTCTACAAATTTAAAAAAAATTGAAATAATAACAAGCATGTTCTTTGATCATAATGCTATAAGGCTAGAAATTAATTACAAGAAAAAAGCTGTGAAAGGCACAAAGATGTGGAGACTAAACAATACACTACTGAACATGCAATGGATCATTGAATAAATTACAGAAGAAATAAAAAAATGCCTGGAAACAAATGAAAATGATAACATGCCATACCAAATCATATGGGATATAGGAAAAGCTGTGTTAAGAGGAAAATTCATCGCACTACAGGCAGAGCTTCACAAACAAGAAAAATCCCAAGTAAGTAATCCTAAACTACGCCTAACTAAACTAGAGAAAGAAGAACAAATAAAGCCCAAAGTCAGCAGAAGGAGAGAAATAATAAAAATCAGAGCAGAAATAAATACTATTAAAACGAAAAAGGCGGTAGAAAGGATCAATGAAACAAAGAGCTGGTTCTTTGAGAAGATAAATAAAATTGACAAACCTCTAGCCAGACTTACAAAGAAAAACAGGGAGAAAGCTGAAGTAAACAAAATCAGAAACGAAAGAGGAGAAATAACAACAGTCTCTGCAGAAATACAACAGATTATAAGAGAATACTACAAAAAACTCTATGCTAACAGATTGGATAACCTAGAGGAAATGGATAAATTCTTGGACTCCTACAATCTCCCAAAGCTCACTCAAGAAGAGGCAGACAATTTAAACAGACCAATCACAAGGAAAGGGATTGAAACAGCAATCAAAAACATCCCAAGGAATAAAACCCCAGGACCAGATGGCTTTCCTGGGGAATTCTACCAAACTTTCAGAGAGGATTTAATACCTATCCTTTTCAAGCTATTCCAAAAAATTAGGGAGGATGGAACACTTCCTAACACATTCTATGAGGCCAACATCACGCTGATACCAAAGCCTGACAAGGACACCAAGAAAAAAGAGAACTACAGGCCAATATCACTGATGAACATAGATGCAAAAATTCTAAACAAATTTTTGGCAACCAGAATTCAGCAACTCATCAAAAGGATCATACATCATGATCAGGTGGGATTCATAGTAGGGACACAGGGATGGCTCAACATCCACAAATCAATCAATGTGATACACCACATCAACAAACCGAGGAATAAAAACCACATGATCATCTCAATAGATGCAGAGAAAGGAGTTGACAAGATCCAACAGCCATTGATCATAAAAATTCTGAACAAAATGGGCATAGAAAGGAACTACCTCAACATAATAAAGGCCGTATATGACAAACCCACAGCCAACATCATACTCAATGGGCAAAAACTGAGCACCGTCCCCCTGAAAACAGGAACGAGACAAGGATGCCCTCTATCACCACTCTTATTTAAGATAGTACTGGAGGTCCTGGCCAGAGCAGTCAGGCAAGAAAAAGGAATAAAAGGAATCCAAATAGGGAGGGAAGAAGTGAACCTCTCGCTGTTTGCAGATGACATGATCTTATATATAGAAAACCCCAAAGAATCCATTGGAAAACTCTTAGAAGTAATCAACAACTACAGCAAAGTTACAGGGTATAAAATCAACTTGCATAAATCAGTAGCATTTCTATATTCTAATAACGAACTAACAGAAAAAGAACTCAAGAACACAATACCATTCACAATCCTAACAAAAAGAATAAAATACCTCAGGGTAAATTTAACTAAGGAAGTGAAGGACCTTATAATGAAAGTTACAAGGCCTTTCTGAGAGAATTGGATGACGACATAAGGAGATGGAAAGACATTCCATGTACATGGATTGGAAGAATAAACATAGTTGAAACGTCCATTCTACCTAAAGCAATCTACAGATTCAATGCTATCCCAATCAGAATCCCAATGACATTCTTTACAGAATTAGAACAAAGAATCCTAAAATTTATATGGGGCAACAAAAGACCCCGAATTGCTAAAGCAATCCTGAGAAAAAAGAATAAAACAGGAGGCATCACAATCCCTGACTTCAAAACATACTACAAAGCTACAGTAATCAAAACAGCATGGTACTGGTACAAAAACAGGTGCACAGATCAACGGAACAGAATTGAAAGCCCAGAAATAAAACCACACATCTATGGACGGCTTATCTTCGACAAAGGAGCTGAGAGCATACAATGGAGAAAAGAAAGTCTTTTCAATAAATGGTGCTGGGAAAACTGGAAAGCCATATGTAAAAGAATGAAAATTGACTATTATTTTTCACCATTCACCAAAATAAACTCAAAATGGATCAAAGACCTAAAGGTGATACCTGAAACCATAAGGCTTCTAGAAGAAAACGTAGGCTGTACACTCTGACATCAGTATTAAAAGGATCTTTTCGGACACCATGTCTTCTCAGAGAAGGGAAACATCAGAAAGAATAAACAAATGGGACTTCATCAGACTAAAGAGCTTCTTCAAGGCAAATGAAAACAGGATTGAAACAAAAAAACAACCCACTAACTGGGAAAAAATATTTGCAAGTCATATATCTGACAAAGGCTTAATATCCATAATATATAAAGAACTCTCACAACTCAACAACAAGAAATCAAACAACCCGATCAAAAAATGGGCTGGGGACATGAACAGACATTTCTCCAAAGAAGATATACGGATGGCCAATAGGCACATGAAAAGACGCTCATCATCGCTGATCATCAGGGAAATGCAAATCAAAACTACACTAAGATATCACCTTACACCCATTAGAATGACAAAAATATCTAAAACTAATAGTAACAAATGCTGGAGAGGTTGTGGAGGAAAAGGAACCCTCAACACCGCTGGTGGGAATGCAAACTGGTGCAGCCACTATGGAAAACAGTATAGAGATTCCTCAAAAAATTAAAAATAGAGCTACCATATGATCCAGCCATTCCACTGCTGGGTATCTATCCAAAGAGCTTGAAGTCAGCAATTCCAAAAGTCCTATGCACCCCCATGTTCATTGCAGCATTATTTACAATAGCCAAGACACGGAAGAAACCTAAGTGCCCATCAACAGATGAATGGATAAAGAAGATGTGGTATATATATATACAATGGAATACTACTCAGCTGCAAAACAGAACAAAATCATTCCATTTGCAATAATATGGATGGACCTTGAGGGAATTATGTCAAGTGAAATAAGCCAGTTAGAGAAGGATAATCTCTGTTTGACTCCACTCACATGAGGAATTTAAAAATATGGACAAAGAGAACAGATTAGTGGCTACCAGGGGAAAGGTGGGGTGGGGGGTGGGCACAAAGGGTGAAGTGGTGCACCTACAACACGAATGACAAATATTAATGTACAACTGAAATTTCACAAGATTGTAATCTACCATTAACTCAATAAAAAAATAATCAAGGCAAAGTATTTCAATAATATTAGCAGTATCTATGATTTTGTTACTAATTGAAATTATAAATATTTTTCTATAACATAAAACTCAAAATACTGTTACACCTATAGCTACTTCAAAATCGTAGTAACTAAACTACTTGCTAAATCTTTCAATATGGCACATTAATAAAGGAGCACATATATACCACAAATTCATTTTCTAATGTTTTAATGGCTGCATCTCAAAATAACTAGTTTTATTTATAATTCTATGTATTTTATACATTTAGAAACATTATAAGAAGTGGCCCGTGAACAACAACAAAATGTTAAGAACTTTTGCTGCAAACTCCTGAAAAATGAAAAAGTAAGAAAAGAATCATGTAATTTTTTAGATCATGTAATGGTAGATCAGGTAATTTTTTCCAAGAACTTTTTCATTTTTTTTTCAATATTTCATAAAAAGAGAACTAAATTAAGCTTTTGAAAGGAAAAACATAAGTGTACCCACAATTTCTAGTTTGCCTGTGATAGTCCTGGTTTTCCTAGGGTGGTTAATAAAGCATTCCTTTTCACACTCAAAGTTGTCTTGGATTGACAACAAATGATACCAGTATGTTACCTATTATATACCTAAACTCACAAGAGAGGATGTTTGGCATTGATTTAATTTGAAGGATGAGTAAATGGATTGTCTGAATTTTCTTTAATGTTTTTCTCTTTTACAAGTTCTTCATTTCTTAAATACAAAAAGACAACCACATGGAAAGTTTTTAAGATTTATTATATTTGACACACAAAATATTGGAAAACACAGGTGGAATCTCAGTAAATTTCTATGTTTCATTAAAAGTTCTCTAAAACAGAATAGGAATATTCTCTGATTTCTTTTGTCTTGCCTCCATCTCTATTTTAAAATAATCCATACAATGATTTCTAAATAGTTGTATAATTTAGAAATAATCTAAAATTTAGATTAATAATCTAAAATCTGGAATCATAAAAAGGTCATGCAGATAGGTATAGTGTCTTATCACAGTGGGGTGTTACTCAAACATTCGAGAGGCAAGCAGTTGCTGAATCCTTAGCATAGATTACATTTAAGAACGAATGAGAAACAAGTCCTTAGATACATATGAAAATATGAATGTTGTATATGAAGGAAGAAAAATTTCAGTGTAAAGGTGCAGAGCACCATAATAAGAGTTCATGATATAAGATTTATCAAACTTTTTCAAAAATAGATCTCAATAAAACTATTTTATAGTATAAAATGATTTTATCATGATTATGAATTAATAGGAAATTTCCATGGAAAGGAGAATAATTTACTCAATAATGGTACCATTTGACACAAGTAAGTGGGACACCTCTGTGAGCCTTTTTTGCTCACAATTAGATGGCCCTGCTCTCATGCCACAGGAAGAGAATTTACATAGACAATGTGTTGGCTGGCTTGTCATTCAGGAAGTGAGCCTCCACCTTTGACAGGTAAATCAGAGAAGCCACTTTCTACATTCTTTTGTTGCCTTAAAATAGTTTTTCTTGTTCTCACATTTTGGTTTCAATCAAGAATGGATCATTCTTGTTTTGTTCTTGCCTTCTTTCTTATTTAGATATCTGTCAACAAAGATGCTTTCTCTGTTGGCTTATCCCCTGCATCTGTTTCCATAGAAATACCAAAAACTTCCAAGGGAAAATCTGTATACCGTGATTGCTTTAAAAGTGGGATAATGCTATTCCAAAGAGTGAAAATCTCTTTATGAGTGACTTAAAACAATTCTAAAATAGAAAACAGCATTATGTTAGGAAATATACTTAAGAGACAGAGTTGTCTTTTTAAAATAAATTGTCTAAAAATTAAGCCAAAGCATATGCTACAAAAACCAACAGGCACAGTAAGGTGTAAATAAAATATTCTATAAAATGTAATCCAGAACATTTCGATGGGATATTGAAGAAGGCAGCAAAAATATGCCTTCGAGTGACACTAGCGGTAAAGCAGTTGAATTTCTGTTTTGCTTTACATTCTGTATTCAAATAATTAAATCCTTGAGAAACAAAGACAAAGGAATTAGAATACATGCCAAACAATAAACTAAAAATAAACACAGATATGCACAATCAAATGTGTCTCAAAATATTTGTATGAAGTCAAAAGATAGCTTTCTTTTTAAGTAAAAATTAAGAAAATTTACCTCAAAAAATTAATTAAAAACTACAGAAAATAGTAAAAGAATAAAAAAAGAAAAAAAGCTGTAGGGTCAAGATTTTTCCAGTGAGTTCTTTAAAAATTTTGAAGTGAAAGATATCTCCTATGAAATGTAAGCTCATCTAGAGTATGAAAATGATAGGAAGGTGTACAAGATATTTTACAAAGTTAACCTGAAGCAGATGCCAGAGCTTGACCCAAATGAAAATAAAACTGTAGCTCAATCTCTAACAAAAATTGACAAATCTTAAATAATAGGCAAGCAAATTATAACCAGCCTGCACATTTTAGAAATAATTATAATGCAAAATCTCAATATGTTAATAGAGAAGTTCATTACCATTCCAAAAATGGATAGTGTTTTGATAAAATTTTACATGCACAGATGCTAAAAAATGTTTAATGCAAGAATGGAATAGATAGATATACACACACGTATATATTCCTTTATCTATATTCTTTATATACACTCACATGAATATATCCTTGTGTGTAATCCAAGTCTATATGTACATATATAAATGCACACACATATAAACACTATACATATATAATACTTCATCTATACATGGTATATATTAAATTAAAAAATATAAGATATATAAAGTAAAAATACAAAAATTTTCTAAAACTTATTAAAGACATCATGCCTATTTGTAGAACCATTTCAATGGGATTTCAATGAAGTTCAACATGATGGATGATTCTATAAAATTTTTGAGAATTTGAGCAGAGAGTTTTTAAGATCATCCTGGTAAATACTTTTGTAAGACAAGCCAAGACAATTCTGAGAAAAAAATTAATAAGCAGATACATGTTTTCTTTAGCATTTAATAGATTATTATAAAGAAATAATTAAAATGATATAGTGTTTCTGAACAAATAGACAAACTAGTGGAACAAGCTAGCAAGTCTTCAAGTATTCTATATGTGTATTATAAATCTAACATTTCGGAGGAAGAATTCATCAATAAATGAAGCTGAGGCAATTATTTAATTATTTTAAAAAGTCACCTTAGCCTTCACACCAAAAGGCAGTTCAAATGGTAAGCTATTTAAGTGCAAAAGGTGAAATTGCAAAAAAGTAGAGGTAAGTACAATTAATTTTTTATCTAATTCTCTCGGTCTAGCAGCCAAGAAAATAAATCAATAAAAATTGATAGATAAAACTAGTTAAGATTTTAAAATTCTATCTTCAAGATAGCATAAAAAATCCTGAAAAGAAACTAAACATCTAGAAAATTTGTACATCACATATGATAAATATTAATATTTTTAATATATAAAAATCTATTCTTACAAATTAATAAGAAAATGACAAAAACTAGATAGAAAGTGTGAAAGACATTTTATAAGAGAAGAAATGAAAATCGCTAAATTTTGACCTTAAAATAACTAGTTTCCAAACATACAAATTAAAACGCAGTTTGTGCTTTTTAAGAATTAAATTAGAAAACAAATTAAAATATATACATTTTTGGCATGTTGTCCTGAAAGTGGAGCTATGACACCTCCCACTCCAAAAGCAGCAATGTAAACTGCTGGAAGCTTTCTGGTACGAAACACGTTTAAGACTGGTGCCCAATTTAAAAATCATAAAATTTTCCATTTCCTTTCTCAGCATTTTGAATCATATCCTAATAACAATAAACATAAAACAATATAACAGGATCTTTACCCTAGCATTATTTGTCACAATATGGATCAGCAACAGATAAATGTCCAATATTAGCAGTTCAGTAAATTATAGCGTATCCATACAATTACGGGAAAGGTACACATTACAGATCAAGGAAGGATGCACACTATCAAGTAAGAATTTTTATATACATGTGTAAATGTCATACATACAATCTCCCAAAAATGTATACATATATACCCAAAATGTACATACACATATATCTATATTTATAGGTAACCAGAGCCTACCTAATTACAAATGCACTATGAATGGTGTAATTAAAATTATTTTCTTGTTAAAACTTATATCAATTTCAGAGTTTTCTACATTAACATATCACTTCTATAATCAGAAAATGTTATATAATATTTTTTAAAGCAGAGGCATTACGTTTGTTTTTGATTCTTCTGGCTATTGTTCTTTTTCTAATATGGCTTTGTCTTCTCAAAAAAGAAAGCACATGTAATGAGTAGCATTTTCTACCACAAGGCTAAAGTTCTCTATTTAGTTGACTTAGTGATCTTATGATGGGAAATCTAAATGATTTTGAAATGACGTTTAGCTATGAATAGAAGGAAATATAAACGTTGTCTGGTACATAAATACAACCAGTTTTTGTAAATAATCAATTTTTCTCTTCTAACATAGAAAGTTCTCCATCCTCAACACCCTGAGAGTTGAAAATACTGTGAATTAACATTTTATTCAAACAAAAATGCAATTTAATGGGGCAAATGAAAGACTTTCATCAGTAAAGTTGGAGGGTGTACAAACTAGGTTCTCTCAAGACATAATTCTGACTATATTTCTTACTTTGGAAAATTCGTTTATTAAAAGTCCCATTTTTTTGATGTGTGGTTAATTCAGTGTAATTTAAAATTTCCGTTTTCAGGTACGTCTATACCCCAAAATATGCAATTTAAATTTCAATGTGAACAAAGTCGGGCCATCTGCCTGCGAAGCGCGCAGGTGCTCGCTACATCCTGCTGCAGGTTAGCATTTCCGCTTCTGCTTAAAAGAGTGCCCAACTGCAGCTGCGGTTTGGCGTTCTGTGCTGACTATTGAAGCTCACGTGGTGCGCCAGACAGTCCTGGGGCTTAAAAAAGTGGTCCAACCTGAACGTCGGAATTGGGAGCTTTTAAATCGTATTTCTCAGAATGTTTTAGTTTTGCTATACTTCATAACATTTTTGAATGAATTTTTTGTTGGCTATACGTATGCGTGTGTATAGTTTTGACAAAAAGTTGAGAAACTCAACTTGAAATATGAAGTTTCTGTACCTGGTTACAAAAACCATTGCAAGTATCCAATAATTCTAAAATGAATATCTCTAATATAAAAAATTATAACAAAAGCTATATTGAGGCTTATCAGTGTGAACGGCAAAGCTTACTTTAAAAAAAAACTTACAAGGAGCTCACAAAATCTTTAGCTTACTCAGGGAGTCAAGCCCTCAGTTAAGAAGAACACTCACAGTTTTCTTTTTCTTTGTTTTAATGTGTATTTTCTTTTTTATTAATTTAGGTAATCTTGGTTTATAACATTATATAAATTTCAAGTATACATCATTATATTTTGACTTCTGTATAGACTATATCATGCTCATCACCAAAAGTCTAGTTGCCATCCATCATCATACAAATATGCCTCTTTACCCCTTTCTCCCTCTCCCCTCCTCCCTTCACATCTGGTAACCAACAGTCTATTCTCTGTATCTATGTGTTTGTTGTTATCTTCCACATATGAGTGACATCATATGATATTTGGGTTCCTCCCTCTGATTTATATCACTTAACACAGTACCCTCAAGGTGCATCCATGTTATTACAAATGATACGATTACATCTTTTTTATGGCTGAGTAGTATTTCATTGTGTAGACATACCACATCTTCTTTATTTATTCCCCCATCAATGGACAGTTAGGTTGTTTCCAAGTTTCAGCTATTGTAAAACGTGCGATGAACATAGGTGTCAGTGTACACATCAGGATAGATGTGGAGAGGGCTGATGGCCACTCTGAGTTTATGATAACCAGCGTTTCAATATATACATAGCTTACATCTGTTAAACATACACAGGTGTTCTGGATGAAGTAATTAGCGAATGCCAAGAATTCTTAGTGATTTCTCAAGGATCCCTCCCTCGGCCTCTGTTTTGATATTATCATGTTATTGCTGTGCTCGTATATTTTTATCTCGGAGCAGGCAAGGTCTCCTAGGCAATGGCCCCTCCTGCTCCCGATATCGATATTGTGTCTCCGTCTGTGCCCCCAGGTGACCACCCCTGTCTTAGGTTGACCCTCACTGGAGGTCTTACCCATCATTGGCTGACCGGCCTTCTCACCTCTGGGTCACAGTTTGTTGGCAAGCCTTTTCCAGTGATTATTAACCCTTCCTGCAACAGGGGCGGCTACAGTAGGGCTGTGTATATCTTTTTGAATCAGGCCTTTTGTGTTCTTTGGGTAAACACATGGAGGTGGAATAGCTGGATGATATGGTTCTATTTTTAATCTGTTTTTTAGGTGAAGAAGATTGGCCCTGAGATAACATCTGTTACCAATCTTCCTCTTTTTTCCCTTTGTTCTCCCCAAAGCCCCAGTACATGGTTGTATATCCTTGGTGTAGGTCATTCTAGTTCTTCCATGTGGGATGCCTCCAGAGCATGGGTTGATCATCTGTGTGTACGTCCGTGCCTAGGATCTGAACTGGTGAATACTGGGCCATCAAAGTAGAGTGCATGGACGTAACCACTTGACAATGGGGCTGGCCCCTATTTTTAATTTTTTAAGGAATCTCCATGCTGTTTTCCATAGTGTCTGCACCAGTGAACATTCTCACCAGCAGTGTCCAAGGGTTCTCTTTTCTCCACATCCTCTCCGACACTTTATTTCTTGTCTTTTTAATAATAGCCATCTAGTGATTGGAGGTGACATCATTGTAGTTTTGATTTGCATTACCCTAATAACTAGTGATATTGAACATCTTTTCATGTGCCTGTTGGCCATCTACATGTTTTCTTTGGAAAAATGTTTCTTCAGATCCTCTTCCCATCTTTTAATTGGCTTGTTAATTTTTTGTTGTTGAGTTTTATGAGTTCTTTATACATTTTGTATATTAACCCCTTATCAGATATGTGATTTGCAAATATTTTTTCCCAATTAGTAGATTGTCTTTTTGTTTTGCTGATGGCTCCTTCTGCCATGCAGAAGCTGTTTAGTTTTATGTAGTTCCATTTGTTTATTTTTTCTTTTGTTTCCCTTGGCTGAGGAGACATATTCGAAAAAATACTGCTAAGACTGATGTCTAAGAGCTACCGCCTAAGTTTTCATCTAGGAATTTTATGATTTCAGATTTTACCTCCAAGTCTTCAATCCATTTTGAGTTAATTTTTATGTACGTTATAAGATAATGGTCTACTTTCATTCTTTTGCATGTGGCTGTCCAGTTTTCCCATCACTTTATTGAAGAGACTTTTCTTTCTTTGTTGTATGTCCCTGGCTCCTTGGTAAAACATTAGCTGTCCATAGATGTGAGGGTTTATTTCTGGCCTCTCAATTCTGTTCCATTGATCTGTGTGCCAGTACCATGCAGTTTTGATTACTACAGCTTTGTAGTATACTTTGAAATTAGGGTATGTGATGCCTCCTACTTTGTTCTTTATTCTCAGGATTCTTTTGGCTATTTGGGTTCTTTTGTTATTCCATATAAATTTTAGAATTCTTTGTTATATTTTCATTAAAATGTCATTGGGACTTTGATAGCATTAACTTGAATCTGTAGATTGCTTTAGGCAGTATGGGCAGTTTAACTATGTTAATTCCTCCAATCCATGAACATGGAATCTCTTTCCATTTCTTTGTGTCTTCGATTCCTTTTGACAATGTGTTGTAGTTTTCAGCATACTGATATTTCACTTCCTTGGTTAAACTTATTCCTAGGTATTTTATTCTTTTTGTTGTGATTGTAAATGGGATTGTCTTCTTGATTTCTCTTTCTGCTACTTCTTTGTTAATTTATAGAAATACAACTGATTTTTGTACATTGGTTTTGTACCCTGCAACTTTACTGTATTAGTTAATTATTTCTAATAGTTTTTTTTGTGTGAATTCTTTAGGGTTTTCTTTACATAGAATTATGTCATCAACAAATAGTGACAGTTTTACTTACTTTCCAATTTGGACCCCTTTTATTTCATTTTCTTGCCTGATTGCTCTGGCTAGAGCTGTCAATATGTGTTGAATAAGAGAGGTGAGAGCGGAAGTTCTTGTCTTGTTCCTCTTCTTAGAGGGATAGTTTTTTGGTTTTCACTGAGCATGATGTTAGCTGTGGGTTTGTCATGTGTGACTTTTATTCTGTTGAGGTACTTTCCCTCTATACTCATTTTATTGAGAGTTTTTATCATAAATTGAGCTAAATCTTGTAAAATGACTTCTCTGCATCCATTGAGATGATCATGTGATTTTTATTTTTCATTTTGTTAAAGTGATGTATCATGTTGATTTACAGATGTTGAACCATCCTTGCATCCCTGGAATAAATTCCACTTGATCACAATGTATGACCCTTTTAATGTATTGTTGTATTCTATTTACTAATATTTTGTTGAGGAATTTTGCATCTGTGTCCATCAGTGATATTGGCCTATAATTTTCTCTTTTTGTTGTCCATGTATGGCTTTGGTATTAAGGTAATGTTCGCCTTACAAAATGAGTTAGAAAACATCCCTTCTCTTCAATTTTTTGGAAGAGTTTGAGAAGGATGGGTATTAAATCTCCATTGAATGTTTGGTACAATTCACTGGGGAAGCTGTCTGGTCCTAGACTTTTGTTTTTGAGGTTTTTGAATGCTGTTTCGATCTCCTTACAAGTGATGGATCTATTTAGATTCCATATTTCTTCTTCATTCAATTATGTAAGTTTATATAATTCTAAGAATTCACCTGTTTCTTCTAAGTCATTCAATTTGTTGGCATCTATCTTTTCATAGTATTCTCTTATAATCCTTTGTCTTTCTGTCTTATTCATTGTCATTTCTACTCTTTTGTTTCTGATTTTGTTTATTTTTGCCTTTTTTTTAGTGAGTCTAGCTAAAGTTTTGTCAATTTTGTTTATCTTTTCAAAGAACCAGTTTTGAGTATCATGGGTCTTTGTATTACCTTTTTAGTCTCTATTTCATTTATTTCTGCTCTGATTTATATTATTTCCTTCCTTCTACTGATTTTGAGCATTATTTGTTCTTCTTTTTCTAGTTCCTTTAGGTGTAATGTTAGATTGTTTACTTGAGATTTTTCTTGTTTATTGAGGTGGGTCTGTATTGCTATAAACTTCCTTCTTAGTATGACTTTTGCTGTATCCCAGAGATATTGGCATGCCATATTTTCATTTTTATTTGTTTCCAGGTATTTTTTGATTTCTTCATTGACCAAATAGTTGTTCAGTAGCAAGCATATTTGTGGCTTTTCCAGCTTTCTTTTCGGAGTTGATCTCTAGTTCCATACTGTTGTGGTCAGAAAAGACAGTTGACATGATTTCAGTCTTCTTAAATTTATTCAGACTTGTTTTGTGGCCTAATATGTGGTAAATCCTGGAGAATGTTCCATGTCATTCGAAAAGAATGTGTAATCTGTGATTTTTGGGTGGAATGGTCTATATGTATCTATTGGATCCATCTGATCTAATGTATCTTTGAAGGCCAATTTCTCCTTATTGATCTTGTTTGAATGATCTATCTGTTGATGTAAGTGGCATGTCAAGGTCCCCTACCATTGTTGTGTTACTGTCAATTTCTCCTTTTATGTCTTTTAATATTTAGTTTGAGCATTTAAGTGGTCCTATGTTGGGCACATGGATATTAAGAGCTATATCCTCTTGTTGGATGTTCCCTTTATCATTAATGCCCTTCTTTGTCTCTTGTTACAGTTTTTGTAAGTCTATTTTGTCTGATATAGGTATTGCTACCTCTGCTTTCTTTTTGTTTCCATTTGTATAAAATATCTTTTTCCATCCCTTCACTTTCAGTTTGTGTCTTTAGGTCTGAAGTGTGTCTCCTATATGCAGCATATATATGGGTCTTGTTTTATATCTATTCAGTCACCATACGTCTTTTGATTGGACCATTTAGTTGACTTATACTTAAAGTAATAATTGATAGCTATGTATTTATTGCCATTTTGTTCCTTTTTTTCTGGATCATTTTGTAGCTCTTCTCTCTTCCTTTCTTCTTCTCTTGCTCTCTTCCTTTGTGATTTAATGACTTTCTTTAATATTATTTTGGGTTCCTTTATTTTTTGTGTATTTATTATAGGTTTTTGTTTTGTGGTTACCATGAAGTTCATATATAATAACATATTTATATAGCAGTCTATATTAGGTTGATGGTCTGCTATGTTTGACCTCATACTAAAACTCCTACACTTTTGCTCCTCCCCTGCACGTTTTATGTTTTTGACATTGTATTTTAGTCTTTTAACTTTGTATATCCCTTAACCTCTTATCATAGGTATAGGTGATTTTAATACTGTCTTTTGACCTTCACACTAGCTTTTAGGTGGTTGAGCCACTACTTTTACTATGTATTAGCCTTTACAGTGATATTTATTCTTTGATAATTTTCTTATTTCTATTTGTGGCCTTTTGTTTTCCACTTAAAGAAGTCCCTTTAACATTTCTTTGTAAGGATGGTTTAGTGATGATAAACTTATTTAGTTTTTGCTTGTCTGGAAAACTCTTTATCTCTCCTTCCATTCTGAATGATAACCTTGCCAGGTAGAGTATTCTTGCCTGTGTTTTTTTTTTCCTTTCAGCACTTTGAATATATCATGTCACTCCCTTCTTAGCCTGTAAGCATTCTGCCAAAAAGTCAGCTAATAGCCTTATGAGATTTCTCTTGTAGGTAACTTGTTGGTTTCTCTTACAGCTTTTAAAATTCTCTCTTTAGTTCTTGACATTTTAATTATAATGTGTCTTGGTGTGGGCCTCTTTGAGTTCATCTTGTTTGGTGCTTGCTGTGCTTCCTGTACTTGGATGTCTGTTTCCTTCCTCAGGTTAGGGAAGTTTTCAGTTATTATTTCTTCAAATGAGTTCTCTGCCCCTTTATGCATCTCTTCTCCTTCTGGAACATCTGTAATGCGAATTTTAGTACATTTGATATTGACCCAGATGTTTCTTAAGCTTTCTTTGCTCTTTTAAACTCCTTTTTTTTTCTGTTCAGCTTGAGTGATTTACTCTACTCTGTCATCCAGATCACTGAACTGTTCTTCTCTGTCATCTACTTTTGCTGTCTAGTGAATTTTTCATTTTCATTATTGTATTCTTCAGCTCTGATTAGTTCTTTTTTATATTTCTAATTTTTTTTGTTGAAGTTCTCACTGTATTCATCTATACTTCTCTCAAGTTCAGTGAGGATCCTTATGACCATTAGTTTGTAGTCTTTATCAGGTAGATTGTTTATGTTTTGTTTAGTTCTTTTTCTGGGGACTTGTCCTGTTCTTTTATTTGGAACACATTCCTTTGTCTCCTCATTTTGCCTACTTCTCTATTTCTATGTATTAGGTAGATCAACTATGTCTCCTTATCTTGGAAATGTGTTCATATGTAGAAGATGGCTTACGGGGCCCAGCAGTATGGTCTCCTCTTGTCGTCAGTGCCAAATGTTCCATGGTGTCCCTTGTGTGGGATGCATTTGCCCTTCTGTTGTGACAGGGCTACTATTTCTATGGGTGCACAGGAAGGCTGGTCTAACTGGGTCTGATGCCCAGCCTTGTGCAGCTTCTATGGGCATGTTATTGGGTAAGGCAAGCTCTCAACATGGCTGGCTGTGAGGCCTGGTAGCACACAACTACTGTGGGTTTGCTGTGAGTGGGTCAGGCACTCAGTGTAGTTGGTTGTGTGGTCCAGCATTGCACAACTGCTATGAGCTCACTGGTTGGTGAGGCAGGCCCCTGGTGTGGTTGGTTGCTAGGCTTGGTAGCACACAAATGCTGCAGGACCCCAGTGTGTCTGGCTGCACAGCCTGGAGGTGCTTAGCTGCTTTGAGTGTGTTGGTGGGTGGGGCAGGCCCTCAGTGTGACTGGCTGTGTGGTATGTGTCTATTGCTAGCTCATTGGTGGATGGGGCAGACCTCTGGTGTGGGCTGGCTAAGTGGGCCAGCAATGCACAACTGCCTCATGTGTGCTGGTGGCAGAGCAGGCCCCCATTGAGGCTGGCTGCATGGTATATGGCTGTTGTTAGTTCACTGTGGGTGGTGCAGGCCTCCAGCATGGGCTGGCTGTTGGCTTGGGGAAGTGCAACTGCCTCAGGTGCACTGGTGGGTGGGGTAGCCCCCTCTCTCCTGGCGTGGCAGTGTGTGACCATTTCAGGTGCATTGGTGGGCAGAGCAGACCTCTGTGTGGCTGGTTGGAAGGCCCAGTGGTATAAGTCTGCTGCAGGCTTACTGCGGGGTGAGGCAGGCCCCTGCAATAACAGGCTAGAGGAAGGATTCCAAAATGGCACTTGCCAAGATCTGTGTCAGCATGGCTGAACTAGGTCACAAAAATGGCCATCACCAGTGTCTCAGTCTCTGGGCAGGGGTTGCCTAACCACCTCCTGCCTCTCTGAGATGTACTCTGAGCTTAGTTAGCGAGTCTCTTTCTCCAATGCGCTATGCACTTTTCTATCTAGTGTTTTTTCACTGGTTTCTGGGTTGAATGAATCTGCATGGGCCCTTTAAGAGCAAGTTTTCCTTTCCCTGAAGTTCTGTAGTTTTCCTGGACATGCTCCCCATTGGTTTTCAAAACCAAGTGTTTTGGGGTCTTATTTCTCTTGTGCTGAGTCTAATGGCTGTGGTGCCTAATTTGGAGCTTGAATCCCCTGCTTCTCTGGGAAAAGCTTCATTTCTTTCAGGTGGCTCCTGACTGTGACCTGCAGTGAGTAGGGTGTGTTATTTACCTCAGCAGGACTGTATCTCTGCCTCTTCCTCCCACTCTGTGTTGACCCTTATTGTGGAGGTTCTTGTCATCCTTTTTCCATATCTTTCTCAGAGGAAATTATTCCACAGGTAGTTGTAGATTTCTTGTGTCTGTGGGAGGAGGCAAGCTCAGAATGCGCCTACACTGCCATGTTCCAAACTCCCTTCACATTTTTCTGTGCAATTATTCTACTTGAAACATTTCTGTCACTGTTGAGACAGGCACTATTGTTTAAAGTGCTGACAGTAGGCAAGGCTACTGGTCTACCACCAAAGCTGCTGTAACTTGGGTGTCTCTCCACTATTTACTATCCTGCTTGCTTCCTAGATTGGATTCCATTAGGCAGCTTCTTCTTACTTCATACCGCTAAGAAAAACTCTTGTGAGTGCATGTCATTAGTGAAGCATAGGTCCTATGCTTGCACCTTACTTGCAGGAGATCTTAGGAACGTACGTTTCCAGGGTCTATTTTAGGGAGGCAAGAATCTAATCTAGGAAATATCCTGAACAAGAGATGGATGTTCAAAAGTTGTTGGGAAATATAAGAGAAACATTTACTAGAGTCAGTCCTATAGCTGTCCCAACTCAAAATCTTCCCTCTTCAAAGCTTAAATTTCCAATAATAACAATTACAACATCATCTATGTACCCTAAAGAATATAGATATCATCTATACAAATAAAATTTTGCTTTGTCTCCAAATGTAGTTAACAAACATTTTGATAGTTAATGCAATCTGCTTCAATTCCAGATTGTCAGAGTGCTTTTATTCTTTCTTGACTTTTAGCTTTTTGATATTCTGTAAACTAGGAACTAAATTGTTAAAGTTAGCCACCACCAATACACTCTGTATATAAAAAGAAAAGAGCAAGAAAAGGGGAAAAAAGAAATTCATGTTAAAGTCATATTAATCTGTTCATGACACTGAAAGAATAAAGCTATGAGTAGACAACCTAGGCCATGTGTACAGAATCAGGTTTGTTGCTAGCCCAGATCCACTTTGACCTATATGTATTCCAGGCTTCGGGGGCTTGCCTGGCTTCATGATACAGCAACTTCAGAGATGATTGCTGCAGGTGACAAAGCCCTGTCTGTTACGACAACACCACACACAGCTTCAGCCTCCTACACAGTTAAGGGTTAGGCTTTTGCCCAGGCTGCATTGAGTCTATAGCACTGGAGACTGAAAGCAGATTTGGTGTCCAGGTCCATCTAAATGAAACCACCAAGGCTCCGACTTTTACAGTGGCTACCTAGAAGAGCTAGCTAACACAACCTGGAAGAGAAGGACTGTTACTTCCCTGTGGGTTGGACTTTGGCCAGTGGGAGCCAGGAAGATGGTGGAGACTTCAGCAGATTTATTGCTTCCCCTTCCTGCCCACCATGGACTAGAGGTAGTGGCTTCATATGACCTCTCCAAAACATCCCTTTCACCAAGAAATTAGCTGTGTTATCTTGAGAAACTGTGAAAGCTCAAGAATGCACCCCCTATATTTGTTTTCCCTCCTTCCCTATCTTATTTCTTTTCTTCCTTCACTATTTCATCCCTAGAATTGAATATCCATCCCCAAACCATTAGTGTAGAAACTTTTCCTAAAGTTATATTGTCTAGAGTACCCAGCTGAAGACATTGTTTCTACAGTTGTCACAAGACCATCAGTGCTTTCTTTCTTGATTAATCATTCAGTATTTCATTTGCTCTCAGCCAGTATTACAGGCAATTGAGGTTGATTTCATTATGATGTAAATCAATTACTCTTTCTAAGGAATAGAATTCGTTGGTGGTATTACCTTATGATGTTTCTATAGTCTTTCTGAAGTTTTGGAGTCTTTCAACAAGTTTAACTACCAGATTAGGAAGCACCCTAGGGAAGACCCTGGGTTCAAAATATACTGCAACCTTCCCCACAGCAAACTTGTTTTCCCTTAGTAATAAAGATCCATAACTCCCTATTATGCATCTTTTTCCTACAGCAGGAAGAGCTTGAAAAG
The DNA here is from genome assembly GCF_037783145.1 of Equus przewalskii. Classification (NCBI taxonomy): domain Eukaryota; kingdom Metazoa; phylum Chordata; class Mammalia; order Perissodactyla; family Equidae; genus Equus; species Equus przewalskii. The sequence goes on along the minus strand of NC_091839.1, from coordinate 31,317,068 downwards.
GACAAATGGAAGCTTCAGCCTCTAATTCATGAGACCATTGTAGGATCTCCTGATTAAATAACTTATGCTTGTGTTCTAAAACCTCCTAGCTGAGCCCTGAGACAAGAATGGAAGACTCAGAGACATAAATGGGAAACATTAACTTGTGAGGGATTCACTAGGTCTGAGAGTGAGAGTAACACATACTCTACTCTGTTTCCTGTATTCCAGGTCTGGTTCAGAGAATATACACACATCTCATTGGACAGCACCCTAATTTTATTAGATGTTATCTTATTTATTTACATGCAGATAATTTCAACTCTCTGTAAGGTCAAATGATTATGGGAGATAGGGTACATGATAAGGCAGTAAATTCTGTGAGTTGCCAGGCTATTGCCTTAATTTTGTCTGCATGAAATTTGTTCTTTGATCAGAAACAATGTTGTAAATAAAGTGTTCAAATAAGTACAGAGATGGGGTTGCTGGAAGAAGCATGTCGGCAATGGAAGGAAGATCCAAATCCCGAGTAAATATTTAGTACAGTTAAGATCAATTACTATTCACTTCATGATGGAAGAAGTCTGATGTTTCAATGCACAAATTCCTAGGGAGTAAGTTTAGATTTGGTCTCCTTCACTGGTGCTACAAAGTTGGATACTCACCAGAGGCTGGAGCCAGTGAGCTATAGAGTCAGGAAGAGTTTGCTGGTATATAGCCTCTGACCCTGCCCTCAGGGCCATGGTACCCACTGGCCAAGCAGTAAGGAGGCTTGGGAAAGAGACTGACTGCAAACTACCAGTGTTGAGAGTCCATGCTACACTGGGGGCCTTTTGGTGAACATTCACATGATGCTAATATTCTCACACTCTGAGTCCATTCCAAAAGTTCCAACCACATACTTCTTTCCAAAACATCCTAGAAAGCAACCCCTACGTACCAATTTTTCCAAGTTTTTCTCTGTCCAAACAATTATTCACCACCCTCTCATGTAGGTCCTTATCTTTGTCTTATCTAGCTTTCTTGTCTTTTGCCGAAAGAATTAGATGCCATATAGCTCAACTTGGAGTAGGGCTGAAACATCACAACTCTTTTATTCCTATCCCAGCATACTATGAAAGCTCTTCAGGAAATCATTTGGCTCTTGTTCTTCCATCTTCAGTTGTGGGTTGAGGGAGGGGTGGAAGTGTGGCAGGGGTAAACACAGTGGGAGCATCAACTACGTGTTAAAATAACACACTTGTGCTTTCAGATTCTGTTCACACTCACATTTCGTGATTTAGTTCTGAGGAGCATGCCTGATTTTTCTGCTTTATAATATCTGATGACACCCATTTCATGATGGGCAGCTCAGATTACCTGGCCACCTAATTCTATAATAAGATATTCAGTCTCCACCAGGGCCCAGTAGCAAGCCAAGAATTATTTCTCTAAAGAAAAATACTTACCTGTCAATGAAAGCCTGGCCTTACTCAAAAACCATAGGATTGTCTGTGTTATGGTTAACCACAAATACCGTATAGAATCCAGGTATGTCACAGGTTCTTTGAATAATATTGAATTCCTGAGGCCATAATGTCCCAGTGAAAGAACTACATGTGTACAGCCAACATCAGTTAAAATACCTTCTCTTTTCTATTTTTCTCTCAATACTGGTACAATTTTGAGCTACTCAGTAAATTAATCACAGCAACACACCCAAAACATTTATAGTTTTCCTGCAATATACAAAAAGATGTGCCATGTGTTTTGCCTCATTGTTTGTGGTAAAGATGCAAGGTGCAGCAAATTATCTTTCATTTTGGAAGGAATATCCTGAAATTTCCAGACTTCTAAATTTACCAGAATTTCACTGAAGAATCAGGCTCCTGTATTTTAATAAAAATCATTTTTCACCCTCTGGCAATAGCAACTTACCAAATCATCTGACAGATCTCCTGTTTTCTGTGCACCATGTCCTATGAGCCTGATGAAAGCAAGGTAATAGAGCAGCATACGGTCTTGAGTGGTACAGAGACACTGAAGCAAGTTAATGACGATATTATATTATCCCTATTAAATTAACACAAACTAATTCTAGTTTTTGCTGACTTTTGGGTAGAGGAAAATATATTCAAGATCAATACTTGCATATAATTTGCTGGGAGTTTTGTTGATATACTCAGAAAGACACCATATGAACATAATGTGATAATAAATATAATGTGAAATAACATCAGCAGTTTGAACTGCTAATTGAGTTTATAATAATTCATTCATTCTCCAGGATCTATCTATCTTCTGCATAGGACAACAGGCATGTTAGACCATGATGTGATTGTAATCACCATCCCTATATCTCTTGTTTTTATTTGTGGCATTGATCTCTAGAAGTCACCCAGGCATGTGAAATTGTTAATGTTTTACTCTTTTGAGAGGAAGGGTGTGGTGGTTAATTTTATGCGTCAGCTTGCCTGGACTATGGGATGCCCAGATAGCTGATAAGATACTATTCCTAGATGTGTCTGTGTGAATGTGTTTCTGAAAGAGATTAGCATTTGATTGAGTAGACTGAATAAAGATCCGCCTTCCCCAATGTGGGTGGCTATCATCCCGTCCTTTGAGGGCCCGAATAGAACAAAAGGTGAAGGCAGGGTGAATTCCCTCTCTCTTCTTGAGCTGGAACATTAATCTTTTCCTGCTCTGGGACTTCAGAGCTACTGGTCCCTAGGACTTTGGACTCCAGAACTTACTCTAGTGGCCCCCCTGGTCTCAGACTTTCAGACTTGGACGGAAATATACCACCAGCTTTTGCAGATAGCAGATTGTGGGACTTCTTGGTTTCCATAACTGCATGAGCCAATTCCTATCATAAACCTCCTCTTCTATCTATCTTTCATCTATCTGTCTACAGCCTATTGGTTCTGCTTCTCTAGAGAACCCTGACCAATACAAGGGGAGAGGATCAGGATCTTCCACATGGCTCTTTCAACCATATTAGCCACAGAACATAGAGTTACTATGGACATTCTCTCAGTTGCTGATTATATTTATTTTCATCTTAATTTGGGACCCAGAGTAACAACCACTTGTTTGGTTCAAGGGCCAATGGCCACATGAACACAATTAAGTCAAATCTCCATTTATCACTTTATTCCAATAAGCTACCATTTGGACCAATGCACTAAAGTGTTCTGGATTCCCAGGGACTAGTGTTAGCATAGAGACAGTAATACTCCAAATAGTCATTAAATGCCTGGATTTTCCATTTCCTAGTGCACAACTGCTCTTGTAAATGCTGGTAGGTCCCTTTGGGAAAAGCCAAGATAAAATTTATAGCACATGCTTCTGATATCATAAGCTCCTCCTTCAGTTGTGTCCACTGTTTCATGTCTGTTATCCTGTTCTCTATGCTCCACTATGAGTTTAAATATCTAACATAGGGCAAACTTATTGAAAGATCAGCAAAGTTTTAATAAACATGCCTAATACCAATACTATTTTTCATCTCACTATTTAGAAATTTTGTTTGAATTCTAAAGCATAAGTAAGAATTCACTGCAATGGGATTCTTTTATTTAACTACTGCCATCACAGAATTAATTAAATGTGATTTCAAAATTTGATGAAGGAAATCCAAACTTTGTTTTAGGTGGTCATAATATACAAAAAAGATTTTGAAAAATCTATTCAGTATATTGACAGGTCAACAAAACAGCAGAACAAGCAGCTCTTAGTGTTTATTTACCAATTATCTCAAATAGTGTTGTATTCCTTGCCTCTGTCACTTGCTGTATTGGTCATGGTTAATTTCTGAGTGGGGTTTCCATCAGTGATTATTAATTGAGAAAAAAATCTCACTTTTCCTGAAGACATCAATTTATTAAATATATTTTTTTAGTTTAGCAGTTTAGACTCTGTAAGCTTCTATCACATTGCTCAAATGCTTAAAAGAGGAAAAATCTGCCTTTCAATATATCTATGCTAGATAAGATTGTTTATTGATGATTAAAAGTGACAAGATGTGATTCTAAAATTCTTCTAGAGGTAAAATTTCATTAGAAGACAAAATGTTATAAAGAAAAGAGTACATGTTTTTATATCAGAGAGATCAATGTTTGAGTAGTGGACCTGCAACTGCCTGGGTTTTTGAACGTAGACAGGAGATTTAACTTTTCTGAGCCCTAGTTTATAAATCTTCACTTAGAACTAGAAATACCTACTTTGCAGTTTCAGCAATAATGTGCAGAAAGCATGTGGCCAGAATTTGGTGCTTGGTAATTAAGGAGTACTTATGATTATATGATTTAAAACAAATTGTGAGATAATTGTTTCATGAACATGTATTCTACATAGACTCCTCTAAAAAGAGTAGGGGTAGGTATCGTTGATATAGATCTGTCTCTTTTATAAAGTTTTGCAGCAGCAATATCTCCCCTTCCATGTCATACCCACATTTCAATCATCCTTTACGAATCACTGTGCAGACTCAGACCAGGTTTAATTTACACTGGGCATGGGACGGCCCTCAGTAGTTGTATGTGTGTAAGGGGGTCTAGGAGGCCACTGCTAGGGCCTCGCACACCAGCTTTAACCAGAGGACCAGTGTTTTCAGCCATTTTAAACTTTGGCCTTTAGAGTAAGAGTTAAGCTGAAGGGAGAATTCCATGCTGCCCATATTTTGAAAACCACTAGCATAGACCATTTCTTCTTGGTCTTTTGAAGATAACAGATATTGGTTAAAATCACAAACAAGAGCCAGATAGTCATTTCCTGTTTCTCCATTAAATATCTGCTCTATCTTTATATAATGGGAGGGAATTAAATTGAGTCTGACCTGAGCACCAAGCCATGGTGCATGTGTCTTGTGTTTTTATGTTCCTATAAAAGGAAATTTATTTTGTGTTCGAGTGTTTCCCCTTATACTAAAATGAAGCAAACTATTCTCTCATCATTAAAAATATAAATATAATGTTTATTTCAAAATGTATGGTTTTTTCCTTTTACAATTTCCAAAGCTTTTTATCTCTATTTCCTTTCTCCATGAGTTTAAATAATAAAAGATAATGATTATGTAACATCCCAAATTTGTGTCAACATTCTCTGATCTTTTCAAAAAAACCCCTTTGTCGGGCATTTTATTGCTACTCTTGCACACTGTTCAGATTTCTATTTTTCTTCCACTTAGCATTTAAACAAAATGGATTTGCTTATTTTTTCTGGAGATAAGCAGGACTAGGCCAAAATAAGAGGTCTGGAGTCCTTAGAGATATGTCTGGAGGCACACACTGTTGAGTCCCTTGCACCTGGGTTGCCAGTGCTTCTGCTCAGTTAGGAAAGTGGTCTGTGTAGTGCGTATAGCTTGAGCTATCTTTATAACTCTCTTTTGTATAAACACTCTTGGAAACAACTTTTTCTCGCCTTTGTACTCTGCATTTATCCTTAAGGGCATTGCTTGGCCTAGCCGAAGCTGTGGTGTCTTCCAATATCACCTTTCTGAAACATCAAGCATCTCTTCTTATCTATTATGGCTTTCTATCCAAAAGGGTCTCTGAACACTCAACAACTTCTCTTTATATAGCACTTGTAGTATTCACTAACAAAGAAACCCCAAATATCCCAGTATACAATAAAAAGAACAAAAGTCCAAAACTTTTCATTCTAACAGGCACTTAATCTAGTTATGAGATCACAGTTGAATATTGTTTTAAATAAAATCAAAGGTAAATATTATCTTTTCAGTAATCATTAAGAACTTACAAAATTATCCTGAAATGCTACCAGAAATTTGTATTATGGTTATATAACCTTAGAGAAAACTTGATATTCACAAAAACCTCTCAGAGCAAAGATGTTCATTCTCATATTTCTTATCATAGTAACAACAGAAACAAAAACAAGAATGATAGCAAATCTAAATCTCTGCTATTTATTAGAGTCATGTGCAAGCTGGCTGTGGAAACATTTCTGAATGGAATATTGTGAATTCCTATAAAATTATGATTATAACATTTATATTAATGTGGGAAATACTTATGCTATCATGTTAAGTTAAAAAAACAGAATGAAAGTAAATGTGAGATTGTGGCTATGTAAAAATACAAAAATTCACAGCAAAAAATTAAAATGAAATAACCAACATTTTATAACGAACTGTTTTGAGGAATCAAGGATTTGAGTAATTTTCTTCTTCATTTTCTTTCCTGTGCTTTCAAATTCATTCATTCAAATAAAATTTATTAGGTACCCTGCAGTGATGAAGAAATTATGGTGGGAATTGGAAAGATGATAGTAGCAAGTCAGACAAGTCATTTTCTTATGGCGATTTCAGTGTAGTGGAACAATGGTTATTAAACAAACGTAATTACATGGAAACTTCTTAAATTACAGTGAGCACAGGTAATGTGCAATAAAAGCATGTAAGGTAAAGATATAACTTGAGTTGAAGGTTTACTTTTTTGGAAGAAGTAACATATTGTATTTGTCAAGGTTCTCCAGAGAATATATATATATATACATCTCTAGAAAGAGATTTCCCAAGAGAAATCCCAATATCTGCCGTCTGCAAGATGGAGATCCCAGAAAGCCAGTGATGCAGTTTGAAGCCCTGAGAGCCATAAAGCTGATGGTGTAGATTCCAGTCTGAGTCTGAAGGCCTGAGAACCAAGAAAACCAAGGACAGGATGAAATCCATATCCCAGATCAAGGAGTCAGGCAGAGAATGAATTCAATCTTCTTCTGCCTTTTTGTTCTATTCAGGACCTCAATGGATGAGATGACACCCTCCTACATTGGGGACGACAATCTACTTTACCAAATCTACTGAATAAAATGCTAATCTTTTTCAGAAACACTCCCACAGGAGAACCCAGAAAAAATGTTTAACCAGATATCTGTTCATCCCATGATCCAGTCAAGTTGTCACATGAAAATAACTGTTACACATATAATCTCTGAATGAATAATTTTTATAACGAAAATTTTTTCTTTCATAATAATAAACATTTTTGAACACATTGCTCAGTCCAAGAATTAAAATAACATCAAAGTTTTAAATGTACTATGTGTTCTTTTCCTCTGTCCCTCAAACGACAGGCACCATGCTTAATTTTGAATTTATCACATTTGCTTTTTCTTCCTTTCATTATCATCACATATTTTTCAATACCTAACAGTTAGATAGTTTAATCCTACTGGTTTTATTCTATAATATGATTTTTATGCTATACATAATCTTCTGGGACTTGCTTTTTTATTCAACATTATATTAAGTTAGATATTTCTAGTGTTCACAAGTGTTCTCCTTTTTTCAGCTTTCTCATAGTTAGTTAAAGTCATAGGATAAATTTTGACCAACAGACTCTAATCAGAAGTAGTATGTGTAACTTCTGGGCTGCAGTAATTACTTGTTGGAATACAACCACCTCTAATGCTCTCTTTCTACGTTATTGTGATTGTAGAGGAGACCTGCTGTTAAGATGGTATGGTGTCAAAGGGACAAAGCAGCCTGAATCCCTGAGCTACTGCAGAAAGGCCAGGTACCCTTGAGACTCATCTAAACCAGGGATTGGCAACTGCTGTCCATGAACCAAATCCAATCTACTGCCTATTTTTGGAGACAATTTTTTTTGGAACACAGCCAAGCCCATTCATTGATGTATTGTTTTTGGCTCCTTTCATGTTTCGATGACAGAGGTGAGCAGATGTGATAGAGACCCTATGGCAAAGCTTAAAAAAATTGCCATCCAGGGGGCTGGCCCCGTGGCGGAGTGGTTAAGTTCGCACGCTCCACTGCAGGCGGCCCAGTGTTTCATTGGTCCGAATCCTGGGCGCGGACATGGCACTGCTCATCAAACCGCGCTGAGGCAGCGTCCCACATGCCACAACTAGAAGGACACACAATGAAGAATATACAACTATGCACTGGGGGGCTTTGGGGAGAAAAAGGAAAAAATAAAATCTTTAAAAAAAAATTACCATCCAGCTCCTTACAAAGAAGTTTGCTGATCTTTGTTCAAGACTGATGACAGTATCTGAGTGAGCAATATTAAATGTTTGTTCTGCTCAGTCATCGAAATTATCACATCTATTTTCGCAGTAGTATAATATGGCCTACACCAACTAATACGCTAATATTCATCCACCTTGTGGAATGCAGCTGTAGCTTAGTGTTGTTCATCATTCCTTTTTCTGATTATAGCACAGCTTATGTAACTATGCCTCTGCCAGTGGACATTTGGGTTATTTGCGAGCTTTTTGCTACCAAAAACGTTGCTTCAAAGTTTTCAGTTTCTTGTAGTGTCAGAATAGCTCCTATTGGACCAAGCCTCCCACAGATAACAACTGTAAGCCCTGGAAACAATATAAAAGAGCAATTATTTGGGGCATTGGAGAGGGACCAAAAGAAGGGATGTACTTGTTGAGGTGACCACTTGGAAGAAGAGAATTGTAATATGTGAGCTTTTATGCCTTTTAGACTAAGACAGGCCCCAGTATGTGTTATGTTAAGTGGGTAAAAAAGACAGAAAAAAGCTTTCATTATCCCAGGCTTGAAAAACCAGAAGGTAGAATTTGAGACAACCATGGCAACTGAAAAATGAGGACAGAAATCATAGAAAGGAGAGAGACAAAGAAGGAGGACCAAAATTCTTTGTACGATCTCTGCTCAAAATCTCTGTGTGATCCTTGAATGCAGGGATGGTGCAACATCTGCAACTCAATCAAAATGATACACCACATTAACAAAATGAGTAATAAAAAAATCACATGATCATCTCAATAGATGTAGAGAAAACACTTGACAAGATTAAACATCCACTTAGGATAAAAGCTCTCAATAAAATGGATGTAGAAGGAAAGTGCCTCAACATAATAAAGGCCATATATGACAAACCCACAGCCAATATCATACTCAACAGTGAGAAACTTGACAGCTATCCCTCAAAGGAAGAAGACAAGGATGCCCACTCTTCTCACTCTTACTCAATGTAGTATTGGAAGGTCTAGCCAGAGAAATTAGGCAAGAAAAATAAATAAAAATGATCCATATTGGAAAGGAAGAAGTAAAACTGTCTTTATTTGCAGATGACATAATTATTTACAGAAAAGGATCCACCAAGAAACAATTAGAAATAACTAATGAGTAGAGTAAAACTCAGGGTACAAAATCAACATACAAAAAGCTGTCTCTTTTCTTTAACTACTAACTAGCAGAAATAGAAGTCAAGAATACAAACCCGTTTACAATTACAACAAAAAGAATAAAATCCCTGGGAATAAATTTAACAAAGGGGGTGAAAGACCTATAAGACATTATTGAAAGAAATTGAAGAAGACACAAGGAAATAGAAAGATATTCTGTGCTCATGGATTGGAAGAATTAACATAGTTAAAATGTCCATATTACCTAAAGCAATCTACAGATTCAACACAATCCCAATTACAATCCCAATGACATTTTTCACAGAAATAGAACGAAGAATTCTAAAATTTATGTGGAACAACAAAGACCCTGAACAGCCAAAGCAATCCTGAGAAAAAAGAACAAAGATGAAAGTACCACAATCCCTGATTTCAAATTATACTACAAAACTATAGTAATCAAACAGCATGGTACTTGCACAAAAAATAGAAACATAGATCAATGGAACAGAATTGAGAGCCCAGAAATAAACCCACAAAACTATGGACAGCTAATTTTTGACAAAGGAGCCAAGAACGTAAAATGGAGAAAGGATAGTCCCTTCAATAAATGGTGTTGGGAAAACTGGACAGCCACATGCAAAAGAATGAAAGTAGACCACTATCTTACACCATGCGCAAAAATTAACTCAAAATGGATTTAAAGATTTGAATGTAAGACCTGAAACCATAAAACTCCTAGAGGAATCATAGGCAGTATGCTCTTTGCCATCAGTCTTAGCAGTATCTTTTTGAATATCATATCTTCTCAGCCAAGGGAAACAAAAGGAAAAATAAACAAACGGGATTACATCAAACTAAAAAGCTTCTGCACAGCAAAGGAAACCATAAACAAACTGAAAAGACAACCCACCAACTGGGAGAAAATATTTGCAAATCATATATCCAATAAGGGGTTAATATTCAAAATATATAGAGAACTCATGTAACTCAATAACAAAAAAATGAACAACCCGACCAAAAAATGGGCAGAAGATATGAACAGAAATTTTTCCATAAAAGATGTACAGATGGCCAACAGATGCATGAAAAGATGTCCAACATCACTAATTATTAGGGAAATGCAAATCAAAACTACAGTAAGATATCACCTCACAACCATCAGAATGGCTATTACTAAAAAGACAAGAAATAACAAGTTTTGGAGAGTATGTGGAGGAAAAGGACCCTTTATACACTGGTGGTGAGAATATAAATTGGTATAGCCACTATGGAAAAGAGTGTGGAGACTTCTCAAAAAATTGAAAATGGATACCAGATGATCCTGCTATTCCACTTCTGAGTATTTATCCAAAGAACATGAACACACTAATTTTAAAAAATATATGCATGCCTATGTTCATTGCAGTACTATCCACAATAGCCAAAATTTGGGAGCAAACTAAGTGCCTCTTAACTGATGAATGGATAAAGAATATGTGGTATATACACATACAACAGAATACAACTCATCTATCAAAAAAGATGAAATCATGCCACTGTGACAACATGGATGGATTTTGAGGGTATTATGCTAAGTGCAATAAGTCAGACAGAGAAAGACAAGGACCACATGACTTCACTCATTTGTGGAAGATAAACACATAAATACGGAGAACAGACTGGTGATTACTAGAGGGGATGTGGGGTGGAGGGCGAAAGGGGTAAAGGCGCACATGTGTATGGTGATGGATAGAAACCAGACTTTAGGTGGTGAACATGATACAGTCTATACAGAAGTCAAAATATAATAATGTACACCTGAAATTTTATAGTGTTATAAACAAATGTGACCTCAATTAAAAAAAGTGCGCAAAAGACCTGAGCATACATTGCACAGAATAAGATATACAAGTGGAAAACAAGCATATGAAAAGATAACTAAACATCACATGTTATTAGGAAATTGAAAATTAAAACAATAATGAGATAATATTATACTATCTCATAGAATGGCTAAAACTCAAAGCACTGATAACACCAAATACTGACAAGGATGTAGAGCAACAGGAACTCTAATTCATCGTTGGTGGGAATGCAAAATGGTACAGCCACTTTGGAAGACAGTTCAGCGATTTCTTGCTAAACCAAACATATTCTTACCATATGTTCCTGCAATCAGGCTCCTTGGTCTTTACCCAAATGTGTTGAAAACTCTTGTCTAAGAAAACTCTGCATACAAATGGTTATAGCAACTCTTTTCATAATTGCCAAAATGTAGAAGCAAGCAAGACCTCTTTCAGTAAGTGAATGGCTAAATAAATCTACACAATGGACTGTTGTCAATGATAAGAAATGAACTATTAAGGTATGAAAATATATGGAGGAATTTTAAATGAATATTGCTTATTGAAGGAAGCTAGTCTGATAAAACTACATACTGTATGATTCCAACTATATGACATTCTGGAAAAGGCAAAACTACGGAGACCATAAGAAGATCAGTGGTAGCCAGGGGTACAGGGAGAGGGAGGGAGTGATGAATAAATGTAGCACAGGAGATTTTTAGGGGGGTAGAACTATTCTGTTTGGTGCTATCACAGTGGGAACTTGTCATTAGACATTTTTCAAAAGCCATAAAATACATATCATAGAGACAACTGTAATATAATGAGAATTTGATTGGAATTGCGCTAAATTTATCAAATAATTTGGAGATAATCGATCCAGTCATGATTATAAGGAATGGTCCAAGGATTTTTTTAAATACCAAAAACAGTAATATTCTTGAAAAACATGTGTCATATTTATGAAATGTTTAAGATAGTTCCATTAGTAGTGGTAATACTAGTAATAATTTGGTGTCTTAATATTAGTACTTGTTTTTTTCTAGATATTCTTGAAAGTATCTCTCTCTTGCTATTCTTTGGCTTTATTCTTTATAAAATGTATTATTATACAATTCTAGAAACAGTTTTCCTATTTTTGATTATTCTACTTTAAATTCAATTCATGTTAATTTATTAAGAGATGATTAGAAATTTCCTTGTACAATTAGATGAAAGGAAATATTTCATTTTAATTGTGCATTAGTGAAGTCAAGATAACATTTTGGACGTGAATTGTGATCCCCAAATTAACAGTCAACCAAATAATTACAAGTCTACATTTTATTCATTCCCAAATTATTTCAGCCCAACAAGCTTTGGCTTAGGGGCTTAGCTTCAATTTTTTCTCATTTCTGTACCAGTAATTTTCAAATGAGAAAACATACTATATAGCAACATAAATTTATCTTAATATGCTCATAATATTCTTGGACATTTTAGAAACTTAATTGGAATAATAAAAGGAAACCTTAACTATGTAGCAATGAGATGAAATATAGTTGCACGTAATAGAAAGTCTTATGCTCAACAAGTGAAAAGGAAGTTAATGTCTCATTCATACTCTCTCTAACAACTATTCTACAATGTCAGTTAATTACCATAGACGTGGGTGGGTGTTCTGCCAAATTTCCCAGTGTACTTTGGCAGTGCCCATCCCATTCATTTCTTAGGTCTATTTGGAAAAGGAGTGCAAATTTTAGAATCTTCATTGAAATTTGACTCTTTGTTTTGATCTCTTTTTCACAGAGAAGATGTAAGAGTCCTGAGGGACTGTTAGATAACAAAGAGGTACAAGTAAATGGATTCTGATTGACTGGATAATACCATTTGTTCCAAACAGAAAAAAAAAGTGGATAAAATAGGAAAAATTAAAATACTGACATTTGTTCTTGCAAAATAGAAATGACATACATATTTAGTTTTCTTCAAGATGATGAAATGGTAACTGGAGCTGGAATAATTGATGTGATATGATGGGCTTCAGTTAGAAATGGGTACCTCTTTTACATTAATTAATTGGTTTTGAATGTAGAGGAATTGTGGGCCCTTATAAAAAAAAAGTGAAACAAGACTTTGAAGTAGACATTTCTAAAGAGGTCCTTTTGATTTTCACTTTTGTATTTTAGTGTTGACATATATATTAACAAAGGGATGTTGATGGAAAGGATAAATACATCTAATCCTTAGTAAATAATCATTTATACATTTTCAACATTTCCGGAAGAAGGAGGATTTACATTTTTTCTTCTTAATCTACTCCAATGCTTTGCACACTTCACAAACCGTCTATGGAACAACAGGCCAGGGCACATAACAAGCACTCGGTTCATCAAACAAGTTCTTATCAAGCCTCAATTGATCTAAACACACATTCCTTTATGAAGATGATTATGGCCAAAACATGCCAAATCTGTCAGAAAAATATCATACGTAATATTATCATGTAGCAAATAAATTCCTAAAAGAGGAAAATAAACAGTAGAGTGGGTGCTCAAGTGATGGCGATGTTGCTTTTACTCATATGTTCTCCTTTATTCCCTGTTAGGATGTTTATGTGCTATTGTGTAGCGCATGCATGTCATCTGTTCTTGTTGTCAGGGCCCAGCAGCTGAAGTGACTAGAGGGTGATACATTCTTGATTTCTGAAGAGATCAATTGTCTATACACAGAGAAGCATTCTGTTCTGTGGGTACTTCCTATACTCTGAAATCATATAAAGTCTCCGAAATACGTATGTTACGTGAGAGATTAGAGGAAAGAGTACGAAGCCAGTGGAAATCTAGTATAATCACATTGCTTTAGCAGTTAAGGCCATGGTCTTTAATCAAACACACTGGACTGAAATTTGGGCTCTGCTATTTACTAGCTCCATGAACTTGGGCAAGTGAATAACATACTTTAAGCCTTGCTATCCTCATTTGTGAATCTTAGAGATGACAAAAACACTTATCTATTATGCATGTTTATGAAATAATGCATGCAAAACTCTTATCACAATGTGCAGCTTATTGTAAGCGTTCAATCTTCATGAGCTATTATTATTATGTGCCTCACTAACTTAGTACAATAGCAATTTTAATATTTTATTAATGACCTCCAGATATTCTGCAAAATAAAATTGAAACACTTAAAGCACATTGTTCTTTATTATGAATTGAAGTGAACATAAGTGATAATATGTTCTCAAGACCATACAATGTTATCCATGGCTAATTTTGGAATAGTGTTTAAAGTGATCCAAAGTTCCAAAGTTCTGACATGACCCAAAATTCTTTTCACCAGCAAGGATACTTAAATAGACTTGTTTTCTTAAAGATATATTAATTAATGCAGTGTATACACTTTGTTTTATTTGTTTTTAAGTGAAGTAAAATATCTCTCATTATAAGCCTGGTCTCCAATATCGGCAACAACTAGCACTATAGGAGAAAATATTAATGCATGGAGGAAAGTATTGTGACAATTCTGAAAATCTTTTAGAGAGGATACACTTTTAAGGGGTGATTCTAGGATGAAAAATATCCCTTGTCACTTATTCAAATAAGTGCTAAAAGGCAACCTGCACATATACACAAGCAAAGTGAGTTAACAATCTGAGAAATTTTAGCTGATGTCAATCAACAGAACCTAGGCAACAGAAATCCATCAGAGGCAGACTCCACGACTCCTTCCTCAGAAAAGGGGTAGGGTTGTTGTCTGTTTTCCAGGTAATTATTTTATTTTTCAAAATCGCATTCCTTTTTCAGACGTATTTTTAGATTTTGTTTTGTCTTTTAAATTTTTCCCCTGGACATTCTAAGGATTTTCCTGCAAGGTGTCCCAAGACTATGTTCTATACCAAGATGTACCTTATAAATTTAGCGATGCCTTACAAAATGTTTACTCTGTTCAAATGAGCAAATTCGTTCCCAAATGTGGTATTTTCTATTACTTTTGGTCACCCTCTCATAGATACTGCAATACAGACATACTTAACTAAGAGATACAGACTTTGTAAATAAGAATTTTTGCAGAAACTTTATTTAGCTTATCGTCTTTGCATTTGGCTCAGCTATATTTTCTGGTACTACTTGCTCTTCCTCTATGACATCCTTCTAGTATTATTTGCCATTCATATCAGGAGATTGTAAAATAAAATAATGGTTTATGTAAGATTTTCTTTAGTATTTAATGTGTTGTAAATACTGTGGCAGCCAACTGGGACCTAAAGCACAGCATGAATAAGACAGACTCATCCATTAGGGATCAATGATTTCATGGCACACTGGGGGAGACAGAGGGATAAAAAACTGAACAGAATTAGCATCATGAGGAATAGACTAAGATGGTGGCAGATAGCTCCATGAGGAAGCAGAAGTCTGTATTTACCTGTGATTAGTATTCCAGTCCCTAAACCCAGGAGGTAGTCTGGACTTGTAACAAGTTGTAGCCTCTGAGATGTCCATCAGAAGGCAACAGGCAGAATTCTAGGAGGGGGGAAATCAGTGTTCATAAGGTTTTGCCTTATTTCTGTTCCTAAATCTCTCAAGTTCTTTCCTTCCTTAGGTCTCCAGCTGATACTATTGCCTCTACTAGAAATCATCTTTCATAAGGATTTCATCATGGCCAATTTTTCTTGCCATTCAGGTCTCACCTCAAATGTCACCTTTCCGATAGGCCTTCCCCAATCTCTTTTCAGTCACCCCTTTATTTTCTTTACAGTGTTTCTCACTCAATCTTGATAATTTATTTGTTTTTGTATAGATCATCTTTTTGTCCACCCTCACTTGCCCCTCTCACTGTGATTCAAATGTTATGAGGATAAGGATCTTGCCTTATTCCCTGCCCTTATTTTTCCTGAGGGACAGTATTGAATGACTAGTAGTTGCTCAGTAACTGTGTGTCCAGTGGATGATGCACTAATGGCAAGAAGTGAATAAAAGCATTGGGTATCAAATTAGAAAAGTCTTTCATTTTTCACAGTCCTTCACTGACTGAAAAGAGTGATGAGAAAGTGATTATAAAAAGAGAGACTTTCACTGAGGCTGACTAATGACGAACTGGAAGTATAGAATTTTTCCAAGTCTTCCTTTTGGGACTGTTAGAGTGTGGCGAGGATCTGAACCTACAGGTAAGTGTTAAATGAATCTTAAAGGAACAGGAGCAGAAGAATGAAAAAAAAATCACTATATTGTTTTACCCATCCCTTATAGAAAAGTAAAAATCTTTTGGCAAAAGCCTCACCAACATCTGAGTTAGTTGAAAATTATCTTCCCAGAAGTAGTGCACTCATAGTTGACCTATTAGAAGTAACTGTTTGTTTCAATTAACTGGCTCATTCCCTTTGATTTTGTACCTCACTAGCACAATGATAGTATTCTGTCACAAACATCATGTTTACTAGAACTAAAATCTGGAGAATAAGAGACAGGAACATAATCTCTTTATGGCCCTTCACACAGGTTAGGTTAAGGTCCTGGGTCCTCGCAGTGCCACCTGCTTTAAGACTGGTTTATTCTGGGGATAATGTCTGCTAGTGTGCTGCTAAAGAGATATTAATAGCATTGATAGTACTGTTAATAGATTAACAGTAATCTAGTACTGTAGATTAATAGTAGTCACACCACTGTAGGGTTTATTACAGTATTTCAAGATTTAATGCAAAAGGCTTTAGCTAAAAATCAAGTTTACATATAATTAAAAAATTAAACTTCAATAAGCTAAGAATACAAACAAAATTTCTCATTCTGCTAAAAGGTAGAACCAAAAACTACACTAAGCTCCATATGTGGTGGTCAGAATAAAAATATTTTCACCAAAGGCAATAAGAATGAGACAAGGGTGCCTGTTGTTACTGCTACTGGTCAATGTTTCACTGGAAATTAACCACACAAAGAGAAATACAAAAAAACTCTTGTAATTATTTGAAGCCACTATAATTGTCTACTTATAAAATTGAAGCAAATCAATTAAAAATTTAAACTTATAAGAGAATCTAGGAAGGTAGACAAATAAAGATCAACGTGTAAAATAAGTAGAACTTCTCTGCTTGAACATATGCCAGAATTTATACAAAAATAAAAAACATTTCATTTAGTACTGCAAGAAAACCAATAAAACACGTAGGAATAATCCTAAGAAGTGTTCCTTCACAAAGAAAACTATAAAAAGTGTCTGAGGGACACATACAAATCAATCAATTAATCCTCAATGAAGAGGCTCCATATTAAATGTCAGTTTTATAAATTCAATGTCATTTCTATCAGGATCCAAGGAGGACATTTACAAAATTTGACTAATTTTAAAATCAATTTGGAAGTAAAAATTCCAAAATACTTTCAATATTTAGAGAAAAAAAACAGGAACAAGCTATGGTGATCTGTATTACTGTATATTTAAACATACTTAAAAGCTATAGTAATTTTAAAAAATTGTATTGACACATGAAGACAACTAGAGAAATATGACTTTAAATAATGTTTAGAAAGAGATATTTATGTCTATAAAATTTATTTCCTTCTATAGGTAGCATTTTAAATTATGCTTATAAGATGGGTCATGGGAAATAAATGATTTAATAAATGATATTGTGAAATAGGTCATCATCTGGGGGAAAAAAAGTAAGTTAAATCACTACCTTGCTTCTCCCAAAAACATAATTCCAGATTATGGGTCAATGAATGATTTTAAAAAATAGTACTAGTATTACTTAACCAAGTAATGCTAGGCTAACCAGTATTAGCCTAGCTTAGCCTACCTTCCAGCCATAATCTGCCCTTTAGGCATTATTGTTGGAAGGTTGAGTTTCTTATCCACTTTCATTCAACAATATCTATTTATTCAACAAATAGTACTTAAGTGCCAAGCAATTGTTTACTAGAAGTATCACAAATAGGCAAAATTCTTCTGTCTTGAGATCTACTCATTTTTCAAACTTCATCTAAAGCATCAAAGTTCTAATGCCACAAATCAGACATTGCTTTTCCTCCCTACTCTTGGCTTTCGTAAAACTTGGTATATTGCTCTATTATAGTAATTATTATATTAAATGTATTTGAAAATTACAGCTCTTTTCCCACTTTTAAGACATGAATTCTGCTTTTCTGAGCTTGATTTGTTTATCTTATTCATTCCCTGTACCTAGTACTGTGCTTCAGCTCTGCACTGTGCAGTTTCTGACTTATACTTGATTTTGTCTTTGCTGGGATGACGGCATAATAATCAACACCCTTTTCTTACTTGAGCTATTTTAAGACATTCCATAGGGCAAAGAGCATGGCCTTTTGATGTTCAATTTATATTGTATTTCTCAGTAGGAAAACAATTATGTTGTGCTTCAAATTTTCAATAACTATTAATAGTGTTGAATTTAAGATATTTCTTATAGCCCACAAATGGAAGAAGAGTGTGAGACTAGAATGTACCACAGGCGGTGGTGGAGGCTACAGGGCTAAGTGCAATAAGACTATTGTAAAGAACTGGCTAAGAAGGTGGAATTAGCGCCGTGTGACTCTAGCTGCAAAGAAAAGTCAAAAAGAAACTGAAGTGGGAATGGAATGGAGGGGGAAGGGACAACAAAATTGAATTCACGTATGCCTGATAAAATCGATGAGAGCTTCAGATTCATTATCTGATTTCATGACCTGAAGAGATAGGAAAGGCTAACAATGGTTGCAATAATGATGAAATAGCTGTTTAAAATATAAATCATCCTGAAATTTTCTGTGTTAACATGCTGGGTGTAAAATTACTACTTGATATTTGTGCTTTATAATGTTCTCTGTTAATTAAAAACCAATGTAAATCTACCGTAAGTGTATAATTCTAATACTTCAGATATTTCTAGGATAATGGGAAACATGGTGTGTGTTAGAAGGTGATATATTGCTTGAACAGAATTTGATGAAACAAATTAGCTCAGGCAATATTTATTACAACCCTTATATGGATGTACTTTTTTTAGAGAAAATTATTTTTATGTTACGTGTGTATTATTGTTTTAGTATAAATAATGCTGAACTAATACCATTTTCTGACACCAAAATTCTCTGAAATTGTTCTGTGTCTCTAAAAGCTCCTTCTCTGCAGACAGAAGAGATTATAGACATTCTACCAAAACCCACAAAACTATGTGTTACTTTAGTTCCTGTTGGGCCTCTTTCCATTCTGTCTCACACAGTTCTGAATCCCCCCATATTAACATCATGCCTTTGGTTCTGCACAATTATTTCTCCTGGATTTCTGCTTGCAGCAGCAGTATCTTAGGATCGTGCTTTTGTTCACCTTATTTGTCTCTGTGTTAACCCAAGTAGCTCCATCTTGCTTCACACCCAGCTCAATCCCTCAGAATTCAAGCTCATTACTAGTATCTCAAGACTTTTGGGGAAGTGATTTTAGAAAAAGTGGTGATATGTGGCTTCTATAAGTATATTGTATATTCACCATCTTTTAGATTAAAGGAATGTAGAGAATTATGGTCAACAGTGTAGGTTTTGGACCTAGACTGTCTATGTTCTCCCACTAACTAGCTATGGCAACTAAGCCTCCATCTTCCAAAGTTTCCTAATCTGTAAAGTGAACATAATAATAGTGCCCATCTGAAAATAATATGCACTCAATAAATATTATGTATTACTATGTGATGTGATGATGGTGATGTTAATGTCCTTGTCTACAAATTCCACTTTCTCTGTCATTTTTCCATCAGTAACTATTGTTTGATATTTCTCTTGGATATGGGTAAAATTTTTCTACTTCTTCACTTATCCTAATAATTTTTTGTTGAATGTCAAGCTATAGTGAAATTTACATTGTTGTGTTCTGGATTTTGTTGTATTCCCTTAAATATTGCTAAGTATTTCTCTGGAGTGAAGTGAAATTATTTGTAACAATTTGATCCTTAGTATTTCTTTGGCTAGGTTCAGAGTACCCTTTAATCTAGGGCTGATTGAGACCCACTATTAAGACCGTACCCAACGTCCCATGTATTTTCAGGTCTTTATACTCTGATTTGTGGGAACACAAGTTATTCCTGATCCTGCATGGGCTCCAGGAGTTTTTTGACCTGTTGCTGTTTTGTAGTTTTTCCCTGGACTTGGGGAGTTTCTTCTCATTCATGTACAGATCAACACTCAACCAAAAACTCCAGGGGACTCTTAAGATCTTCAGAGCTGTCTCTCTCTCTCTGGCAACTCCATCCTCTCTTGTTTTCTGTCCTGCAACTCTACTTACCTTTGTTCACCCAGATCTCTGATTTTGAATTCTTAACTTAGAGTGACTGTCAGACATTCTCTGGGTCCACTTCTATTTGTGATGTGCTGGAAATTTTCTCTAGCAGTAAGCTATTGCAATCATAAGGATTGGAGTTTTTATTTCTCTTCTCTAAGCATAACAGTTCTGTGCTTTCTGTGATCCAGTGTCTGAAAACATTATGTCATATATTTTATCCAGTTTACTGGTTATGGAAGAGTAAGAGGATAAATTCAGTCCTTGTTACTCTGGCATGGCTGAAAGCAAAATTTTCCTTCTGTTTTATTAACCGTATGTCATAAGAACCCCAAATTTTGGGTATTCCTAACTGTGCTAAACTATAGTTATTTTTGTGCACAAAATAGAAAGTTGTGTTTTAAGAATGCTTACTCAGAAATTGAGAACTCAACATAAGCTCATTAAACATTTTAAATTTCTTTTAATCTTATTTAACCTCATCTACTTTATGACCTTAGTGGTGGCAGTCTAATTAAATTTAATCCTTACCAGCATTCTTTTAGCCTGGCCTCTTATTCTATGAGAACCTTATACTACAGAAGGCTTTATATCTGAAAAACAAAAAATAAAACATCAACAATTCTTGATCAGCTGAGTTATTCTCCCTGAAATTCTTTTATATTCTGCTCTCTGTAAAACTTCCCAAAGCTATTCCAATCTAAATTCAGTTATTTTACTTCATTCTTTTATTAAGGGTGAATTCCATGATTATTTGACATTTCTCTGCTATGTAAGCATGTCCTATACTGACTTGACAGATGTTCCCTCTAGAAAATTCTAATATAATATTTTATGTTGATGGCTCATGATTGAAAATAATCAAGGAATACCTTGTGTGGGACACACTACAACTTCTAAACACTTTGTTGTAAAAACCGCCTTTTTACCAATGACTCATTTTATTCGACTGGCTAAACTGATGGCTCTTACACAATCATGTTGCTCTGCTGCCTTTTTAAAATTTAATTATTTTTTAAGACTTTATTTTTTTAGAGAAGTTCTACTTTTACAAGAAAAATGAGAGGGAGGTACAGAGATTTCCTATATACCCCCAGCCCCAATCATGCATAGTTTCTCACATTATCAACATCATACACCAGAATGGTACATTTTTTTAACAAAGATGAACCTACATTGACACATCATGTCACTCGAAGTCCATAGTTCACCTTAGAATTCGCTTTTGGTGATATATATTTTATGGTTTGAACATGTGTATAATGATATAGATCCATCATTATAATATCATACAGCGTATTTTCACTGCCCTAAAAAATCCTCTTTTCTCCACTTAGTCACCTGCCCCTCCCCCATCCTTGATAACCACTGATGTTTTTATTATCTCCGTAGTTTTGCCTTTTTCAGAATGTCATATAGTTAGAATCATACAGTATATAGCTTTTCCAGTCTAGCTTCTTTCATTTAGCAATATACATTTAAGAATCCTGTATGTCTTTTCATTACTTGATAGCTCATTTCTTTTTATTGCTGAATAATAGTTCGTTATCTACATGTACCACAGTTTATTTGTCCATTCACCTACTGAGGACATCTTGGTTGTTTCCAAGTTCTAGCAATTATGAATAAAGCTGCTATAACCTTGTACAGCTTTTGTTTGGATATAAGTTTTTAACTCCTTTGGTAAATCAAATATGGAGAATGATTGCTGGATTGTATGGTAAGAGAATGTTTCGTTTTGTAAGAAAGCACTAAACTGTCTTCCAAAGTGGCTGCACTATTTTTCATTCCCATCAGCAATGGATGAGACTTCCTATTGCTTCACATCCTTGCCAGCATCTGGGTTGTCAGTGTTCTGGAATTTGGCCATGCTAATAGATATGTGGTGGTATCTCATTGTGTTTAAATTTGCGTTTCTCTGATGACGTATACTGTGGAGCATCTTTTCATACACTTATTTGTCATCTGTATATCTTTTTTATGAGGTGTCCATCAAGCTCTTCAGCCCACTTTTTAATCTTACTGTTTTTTGGTTGTTGAGTTTTAAGAATTCTTTGTATATTTTGGATAACAGTCCTGTATCAGATGTGCCTTTTGCAAATATTTTCTCCGAGTCAGCAGCTTGTCTTCTAATCCTATTGACATTGTCTTTCACAGAGCAGAAGTTTTTAACTTTAATGAAGCCTAGCTTATCAATTATTTCTTTTATAGATCATGCCTTTGGTGTTGTATCTAAAAAGGCATCACTGTATCCAAGGTCATCTAGATTTTTCTCCTGTGCTGTCTTCTAGGAGTTTTATAGTTTTGCATTTTACATTTAGGTCTGTCATTAATTTTGGGTTAATTTCTTGTGAAGAAATCTAAGGTCTGTGTCTAGTTTCTTCTTTGTGTGTGTGTGTGGATGTCCAGTTGTCTTAGCACCATTTGTTAAAAATAACCTGTCCTGTCACCATTGAATTGCCTTTGTTCCTCTGTCAAAGATCAGTTGACTATATTTGTGTAGGCCTATTTCTGGACTCTCTGTTCTGCTCCATTCATCTGTTTGTCTACTTTTTGGCCAATACCATACTGCCTTGATTATTGTAGCTTTATAGTGAGTCCTGAAGTTGACTAGTGTCCATCTTTCAACTTTATTCTCCTTCAATATTGTGTTGGCTCTCTTGTGTAATTTGCCTTTCCATATAAACTTTAGAGTCCGTTTATTGATATCTATAAAATAATGTGCTATAATTTTGATTGAGATTGCATTGAATCTATAGAGCAAGTTATGCAGAACTGATATCTTGACATTATTGAGTTTTTCCACCTGTGAACATGGGACATCTCTGTCCATTTATTTAGTTCTTCTTTGATTTCATTTATCAGCATTTTGTAGTTTTCCTCATATAGAACTTGTAAGTATTTTGTTAGATTTATACTGAAGTATTTTAATTTTTGGATTGTTCATGTAAATTGCATTGTAGTTTAAATTCTAATTTCACTTGTTCATTGTTGGTATATAGGAAAGCAATTGGCTTTTGTATATTAACCTTGTATCTTGCAATCTTGCTATAATCACTGATTAGTTCCAGGAGTGTTTTCTTTTGAATTTTCTATGTTGACAATCATAGCCTCTGTTAACAAAGACAGTTTTATGTCTTCTCTCTCAATTTTATTTCCTTTTCTTGCCTTTTTTCATTATCAAGAATTTCCAGTATGATGTTGAAAAGAACTTTAACCAGGCCCATGGCCCAGTGGTTAAAGTTCTGTGTGCTCCACTTTGGTGCCCAGGTTATGGGTTTGGATCTCGACTGTGGACCTGCTCCACTCATCAGCCATGCTGTGGAGGCATCCCATATACAAAGTAGAGGAAGATTGGCACAGATATTAGCTCAGGGTGAATATTCCTCAATAAAATTAATTAATTAATCAATTAAAATAAATTAAAAAAAGAAGTTGTGGGATGGGACATTTTTGCCTTGTATATATTCTTAGCGGGAAAGTTTAAGTTTCTCACCATTCAGTATGATGTGAACTGTAGGTTTCTTGTAAATAGTCTTCATCAGGTTGAGGAACTTTGTCTCTTTTCGTGGTTTCCTGTGAGTTTTTATCATGAATGTGTGTTGGATTTTGTCAAGTGCCTTTTCTGCATCTATCTTTTCTTTTTTAGCCTGTTGGTGACATCTATTACATGAATTGATTTTCGAATGTTAAACCAGCCTTGCATACCTGGGACAAATCCCACTTGCTTTTGATATACAAGTCTTTGTATACTTTTTGGGATTTAGTGTGCTAATATTTTGTTAAGGATTTTTGTATCTATGTTCATGAGAAATATTGGTCTCTAGTTTTCTTTTCTGGTATTAGGGTTATGCTAATAGGGTATGAGGCCAATGCTTCATAGAATGAACTAGGAAGTATTCCCTCTGCTTTATCCTCTGAAAGAGGTTGTAGAGAATTGGTACAATTTCTTCCTTAAATGTTTGGTAGAATTCATCAGTGAGCCCATCTTAGCCTCGTGCTTTATATTTTGTAAAAATATTAATTATTGATTCCATTTCTTTATTAAATATAGACCTATTCAGATCATTTATTTCTCCTTGTACACATTTTGGTAGACTGTGTCTTTCAAAGATTTGTTCTATTACATCTAGGTTATCAAATTTGTGGGCATGGATTTGTTTACTTTTATTATCCTTCTAATTTCTATGGGATCTGTAGCGATATCCCTCTTTCATTTCCAATAGTATTAATTTGTGTCCTTTCTCTCTTTTGTTTTTTGAGGAAGATTAGCCCTGAGCTAACATCTGCCACCTATCCTTCTCTCGTTTGCTGAGGAAGACTGGCTCTGAGCCAATATCCGCACCCATCCTCCACCACTTTATATGTGGGACACCTGCCACAGCATGGCTTGACGAGTGGTGCATAGGTCCACACCCAGGATCCGAACTGGCAAACGCTGGGCCACTGAAGCGGAATGTGCCAACTTAACTGCTGCACCACCAGGCCGACCCCTCCTTTCTCTTTTCTTCTTAATTAGCCTGGCTACAGACTTATTGATTTTATTGATCTTGTCAAAGAACCAGCTTTAGGTTTCATGAATTTTCTCTATTGATTTCCTGTTTTCAATTTCATTGATTTCTGCTCTAATTCTTACTATTTGTTTTCTTCTGCTTACTGTGGATTTAATTTTCTCTTCTTTTTTTAGTTTCCTGAGGTGGAAATTTAGATTATTGATTTTAGGTGTTTTTTCTTTTCTAATATATGCATTCAATGCTATAAAGTTTTCCCTAATCACTGCATCCAACAAATTTTGATAAGTTGGGTTTTATTTTCATTTAGTTCAAAATATTTAGGGGCTGGCCTGGTGGTGCAGTGGTTAAGTTCACACATTCCACTTCAGTGGCCCGGGTTTGCCGGTTTGGATCCTGGGTGTGGACACACTGTGGCAGGCATACCACATATAAAGTAGAGGAAGATGGGCACAGATGTTAGCTCAGGGCCAATCTTCCTTAGCAAAAAGAGGAGGATTGGTGGCAGATGTTAGCTCAGGGCTAATCTTCCTCTAAAATTTAAAAAAACTGAGAAAAAATATTTAATAACTGTAGAGATTTCTTCTGTGACTCGTGTGTTATTTAGAAACGTGTTGTTTAATCTCCACATGTTTTGAGATTTTCCATTTAACTTTCTGTTATTGATTTGTAGTTTAATTCCACTGTGGTCTGAGAGCAGACGTTGTATGATTTCTATTGTTTTAAACTTGTTCGGGTGTACTTTATGACCTGGAATGTAGTCTATCATGGTAAATGTTCCACATGAGCTTGAAAGAACATGTATATTCTGCTGTTGTTGGATGAAGTAGTCTACAGATGTCACTTATATCCAGTTGATTGATTGCGTTGTTGAGTTCAACTACATTCTTACTGATTTTTTGCCTGCTGGATCTGTCCATTTCTGCTAGAAGGGTTAGTCTCCAAATATGATAGTGGATTTATCTATTTCTCCTTACATTTCCAATGGTTTTTGACCTATGTTGTTTGACATTGTGTTTTTAGGCATGTCCACATTAAGAATTGTTATGCCTTCTTGGAGAATTGACCCTTTTATCATTGTATAATGGTCTTCTTTCTCCCTCATAATTTTCCCTACTTTGAAGTCTACTCTGTCTGAAATTAATATAGCTAGCTACTCCTGATTTCTTTTGATTAGTGTTAGCATAGTAGGTTTTTTTCCATCCCCTTTCTATTAACCTATATGTCTTTATATTCAAAGTGAGTCTCTTGTAGACAACATATAGTTGGATCTTGTTCCTTGATCCACTCTGACAATATCTACTTTTTAATTGGTGCATTTAGACTATTGACATTCTAAATCATTATTGACATAGTTTGATTAATATCTACCATATTTGCTAGTATTTTCTATTTGTAAACCTTGTTGTTTGTTCCTATTTTTGTCTTCCACTCTTTTGCCTTTGTAGTTTTAATTGAGCATTGTATGTAATTCCTTCTTCTCTTCTTTCTTAGCTTATCATTTATACTTCTTATTTTACCTTTGATAAGTGTTTTCTCTACAGTTTGTAATATACATTTATAAATAATCCAAGTCTACTTTCGAATATAACACTATATCACTTCATGGGTAGATACCTTTTAATAACCTTACAAAATAATCTTTAATCCTTCTTTCAGTCCCGTGTATCATTGCTGTAATTCATTTCACTTATATATAAGCATACATAAGCATATGTATCTGATACAAGTGACAGGAGGAAGAAAAAAATATATGCACATGTATGCTTATACATATGTATATATGTATGTATATAGTATATACATAAGCATACATAATTGAATACAGCATTGCTATTATTATTTTAAACAAACTGTTATCTATTAGATTAATTAAGAATAAGAAAAAAAGTCTTTATTTTACCTTCACTTATTCATTCTTTGGTGTTCTTCCTGTCTTTATGTAGATCCAAGCTTCTGACTTATATTATTTTCCTTCTTTCTAAGAACTTCTTTAACATTTCTTGAAAGGCAGTTCTACTGGCAATAAAGCTTCTATAGCCTTATAATTAAGTCTCAGTCTTTCAGTGAGCCTCATTTGTTTTCTCCTCCCTTGGGTGGGACAAGATGTCCAGAGTGAGCAGGAGTTGAGTATTTCCCTTCTTCCACATGGAAGGTTAGAACTGGCTGCAGTTGGCTAGTTCCCTTCCCCCAGGTCATTCTGGGTCTGATAATATCCCAGCAGGTTAGGCTCTGATAATTAGCTTTCCCTGAGGTTAGTCCTTAAGAACAGAGTCCTCTGGTATATTTCAAAATGGTTCCCGAATCCTGAAGGGATTTTTCCCTGATTTTTACTGTGGGATTTGATCCAGCACCTGGTGGTAAATCTCACAATATTGTGGGGCCCCCTATCACTGGGTTCCCTTGGAGGTTTTCACTCTCAGAGTTGTCCTCACTGAGCCTCCATCAGTTTGTCAATAACAGGTGAGGTTTTGCTATCCCAGCACTGGGTTCTGGGGCAGTTTCTGCTTTGAGTGTCTGCTCCAGTAAGCCTTTACTCTCTGTGTTCATCTGCCTGACTCTCCCATACTAGGGCCAGAAGTTTTCCCTGTGTCCTCCTCCTCTCTCATGTGGATCCAAAAAGAGTTGTTGATTTTTCAGTCCTCACTATGATACATTTTAAGAGTACTATTCACAGTCATCATAGATATATCTCTGTGTTTGTTTACTATTTTGACATAGTATAGGTATAAAGGGATTTTTAGAGAACTTGGGCACATCATCATATTTCTTTTTTTAAAAAGGGAAATATATGACTTTTTAACATGCAAACAAAATCTTGATTATTAAGATTGAAATCTATTTTAAAAGTATACTTTAAAATAAAAGAAATATTCTTGTTAACTACCCTGCAAAAAAAGTGTTAGCTATTGTTTTTACATTTATAGGAATTATAAAGACAGATACTTGATTTTATTTTCAGAATCCAAAAGAATATATATATATATTTTTTATTAATGTTATGATAGATTACAACCTTGTGAGATTTCAGTTGTACATTTTTGTTAGTCATGTTGTGGGTACACCACTTCCCCCTCTGTGCCCTCCCCCCACCCCCCCTTTTCCCTGGTAACCACCGATCAGATCTCCTTATCAATATACTAACTTCCACCTATGAGTGGAGTCATATAGAGTTCGTCTTTCTCTGACTGGCTTATTTCGCTTAACATAATACCCTCGAGGTCCATCCACGTTGCTGTGAATGGGCCAATTTTGTCTTTTTTTATGGCTGAGTAGTATTCCATTGTGTATATATGCCACATCTTCTTTATCCAGTCATCAGTTTCTGGGCATGTAGGTTGGTTCCATGTCTTGGCTATTGTAAATAATGCTGCGATGAACATAGGGGTGCAACAGACTCTTGAGATTTCTGATTTCAGGTTATTAGGATAGATACCCAGTAATGGGATGGCTGGGTCATAGGGTATTTCTATTTTTAACTTTTTGAGAAATCTCCATACTGTTTTCCATAGTGGCTGTACCAGTTTGCGTTCCCACCAACAGTGTATGAGGGTTCCTTTTCCTCCACAACCTCTCCAACATTTGTCGCTCTTGGTTTTGGATGTTTTTGCCAATCTAACGGGTGTAAGGTGATATCTTAGTGTAGTTTTGATTTGCATTTCCCTGATGATTAGCGATGATGAACATCTTTTCATGTGTCTATTGGCCATATTCATATCTTCTTTTGAGAAATGTCTGTTCACGTCCTCTGCCCATTTTTTGATCGGGTTGTTTGTTTTTTTGTTGTTAAGCAGTGTGAGTTCTTTGTATATTATGGAGATTAACCCTTTGTCGGATAAGTGGCTTG
The DNA here is from genome assembly GCF_037783145.1 of Equus przewalskii. Lineage (NCBI taxonomy): Eukaryota > Metazoa > Chordata > Mammalia > Perissodactyla > Equidae > Equus > Equus przewalskii. Next base: position 31,288,539 of record NC_091839.1, on the reverse strand, counting down.
TAAATATTTTTTCCCAATTAGTGAGCTGTTTTTTTGTTTCAATCCTCTTTTCCCTTGCCTTGAAGAAGCTCTTTAGTCTGATGAAGTCCCATTTGTTTATTCTTTCTATTGTTTCCCTCAACTGAGGAGTTATAGTGTCCAAAAAGATTCTTTTGAAACTGATGTCAAAGAGTGTACTGCCTATATTCTCTTCCAAAAGACTTATTGTCTCAGGCCTAATCTTTAGGTCTTTGATCTATTTTGAGTTTATTTTGGTGTGTGGTGAAAAAGAATGGTCAATTTTCAATCTTTTGCATGTGGCTGTCCAGTTTTCCCGGCACCATTTGTTGAAGAGACTTTCTTTTCTCCATTGTAGGCCCTCAGCTCCTTTGTCGAAGATTAGCTGTCCACAGATGTGTGGTTTTATCTCTGGGCTTTCAATTCTGTTCCATTGATCTGTGGACCTGTTTTTGTACCAGTACCATGCTGTTTTGATCACTGTAGCTTTGTAGTATGTTTTGAAATTGGGGATTGTGATTTCGCCGGCTTTGTTTTTCTTGCTCAGGATTGCTTTAGCAATTCGCGGTCTTTTGTTGCCCCATATGAATTTTAGGATTCTTTGTTCAATTTCTGTGAAGAATGTTCTTGGGATTCTGATTGGGATAGCATTGAATCTGTAGATTGCTTTAGGTAGTATGGACATTTTAACTATGTTTATTCTTCCAATCCACGTGCATGGAATGTCTTTCCATTTCTTTATGTCATCGTCAATTTCTTTCAAGAAAGTCTTGTAGTTTTCATTGTATAGATCCTTCACTTCCTTGGTTAAGTTTATCCCAAGGTATTTTATTCTTTTCGTTGCGATTGTGAATGGGATTGAGTTCTTGAGTTCTTTTTCTGTTAGTTTATTGTTAGTGTATAGAAATGCTACTGATTTATGCACGTTAATTTTATACCCTGCTACTTTGCTGTAGTTGTTGATTATTTCTAATAGTTTTTCTATGGATTCTTTGGGGTTTTCTATATATAAGATCATGTCATCTGCAAGCAGCGAGAGTTTTACTTCTTTGTTACCTATTTGGATTCCTTTTATTTCTTTTTCCTGCCGAATTGCTCTGGCTAGCACCTCCAGTACTATGTTGAATAGGAGTGGTGAAAGTGGGCACTCTTGTCTTGTTCCTGTCCTCAGAGGGATGGCTTTCAGTTTTTGTCCATTGAGTATGATGTTGGCTGTGGGTCTGTCATATATGGCCTTTATTATGTTGAGGTACTTTCCTTCTATACCCATTTTATTGAGGGTTTTTATCATAAATGGGTGTTGGATCTTGTCGAATGCTTTCTCTGCATCTATTGAGATGATCATGTGGTTTTTGTTTTTCATTTTGTTGATGTAGTGTATCACGTTGATTGACTTGCGGATGTTGAACCATCCCTGTGTCCCTGGTACAAATCCCACTTGATCATGGTGTATAATCTTTTTGATGTATTGCTGTATTCGGTTTGCCAAAATTTTGTTGAGGATATTTGCATCTATGTTAATCAGTGATATCGGCCTGTAGTTCTCTTTCTTTGTGTTGTCCTTGTCAGGTTTGGGGATCAGAGTGATGTTGGCTTCATAGAATGTGTTAGGGAGTACTCCATCTTTCTCAATTTTCTGGAACAGTTTGAGAAGAATAGGTATTAAGTCTTCTTTGAATGTTTGGTAGAATTCTCCAGAGAAGCCATCCGGTCCTGGACTCTTATTTTTGGGGAGGTTTTTGATTACCGTTTCTATTTCCTTACTTGTGGTTGGCCTATTCAGATTCTCCATTTCTTCCTGATTCAGTTTGGGGAGATTGTAGGAGTCTAGGAATTTGTCCATTTCTTCCAGGTTGTTCAATTTGTTGGCATATAGTTTTTCAGAGTATTCTCTTATGATCTCTCGTATTTCATTGGTATCTGTTGTGATTTCTCCTCTCTCATTCCTAATTTTATTTATTTGCGATTTCTCTCTTCTTTTCTTGGTGAGTCTGGCTAAAGGTTTGTCAATTTTGTTAATTCTTTTGAAGAACCAACTCTTTGTTTCATTGATCCTTTCTATTGTCTTTTTTGTTTCAATATCGTTTATTTCTGCTCTTATTTTTATTATTTCCCTCCTTCTACTGACTCTGGGCTTTGTTTGTTCTTCTTTTTCTAGTTCTGTTAGGTGTCGTCTGAGGTTGCTTATGTGAGCTTTTTCTTGTTTAGTGAGGTGAGTCTGTATTGCAATGAATTTCCCTCTTAGGACTGCTTTTGCTGCATCCCAAATGATTTGGTATGTCATGTTCTCATTTTCATTTGTCTCCCGATAATATGTGATTTCTTCTTTAATTTCTTCAATGATCCATTGTTCGTTCAGAAGCATGTTGTTTAGTCTCCACATTTTTGCACCATTTCTCTGCTTTTTTCTTGTAGTTGATTTCTAGTTTCATAGCATTATGATCAGAAAAGATGCTTGATATTATTTCAACTCTCTTGTATTTATTGATGTTTGCTTTGTTTCCCAAAATATGGTCAATCCTTGAGAATGTTCCATGTGCACTTGAGAAGAATGTGTGACCTGCTGTTTTTGGATGAAGTGTTCTATATATATCTATTAAGTCCATCTGGTCTAATTTTTCATTTAATTCTATTATTTCCTTGTTGATTTTCTGTCTGGATGTTCTGTCCATTGGTGTTAATGGTGTGTTTAGGTCCCCTACTATTATTGTATTGTTGTTGATGTCTTCTTTTAGTTCTATTAAGAGTTGCTTTGCAAATTTTGGTGCTCCTGTGTTGGGTGCATATATATTTATAAGTGTTATGTCTTCTTGGTGGAGAGTCCCTTTTATCATTATATACTGTCCCTCTTTGTCTTTCTTTATCTGTTTTGCTTTGAAATCTACCTTGTCTGATATTAGTATAGCGACACCTGCTTTCTTTTGTTCATTATTAGGTTGGAGTATTGTTCTCCATCCCTTCACTCTGAGTCTGTGTTTGTCTTTGGGGCTGAGGTGTGTTTCCTGGAGGCAGCATATTGTTGGGTCTTGTTCTTTGATCCATCCTGCCACTCTGTGTCTTTTGATTGGGGAGTTCAATCCATTTACATTTAGAGTGATTATTGAGATGTGGGGGCCTACCACTACCATTTTGTGTCTTGTTTTCCGGTTTTCTTCAATTTCCTTTGTTTCTCGTCCCATGGCTTAATCTGTTCTGATGAAGACCTGCTACTCTCTGTTGTTGTCCTTCTACTTATCTCCTCTGCTCTTGGTTTTGTAGCCCTTTTCCTTTTTTGGATTTTTCAGGAATGAGGGTTTTCCTGAGGATTTCCTGAAGAGGAGGTTTTGTGGCAATGAACTCCCTTAATTTTTGTTTATCTGGGAAAGTTTTTATTTCTCCATCGTATTTGAAGGATATTTTCGCTGGGTAGAGAATTCTCGGCTGTAGATTTTTGTCCTTCAGATTTTTTAATATATCATTCCACTCTCTTCTAGCCTGTAAAGTTTCTGCTGAGAAATCTGCTGATAGCCTGATGGGGGTTCCTTTGTAGGTTAGTTTCTTTTGCCTGGCTGTCCTTAGTATTTTCTCCTTGTTGTTGACTTTTGCTACCTTCACTACTATATGCCGTGGAGTTGGTCTTCTTGCATTGATAAAGTTTGGAGATCTATTGGCTTCTGTCACCTGAAGATCCATCTCTCTCACCAGATTTGGGAAGTTCTCAGCCATTATTTCTTTGAATAGGCTTTCTGCCCCTTTCTCCTTCTCTTCTCCCTCTGGTATACCTATAATCCTTATGTTGCATCTCCTAATTGTGTCTGATAATTCTCAGAGAGTTTCTTCATTCCTTTTTAGTCTTACTTCTCTCTCCTCCTCTGCCTGCAGCAATTCTATATTGCCATCTTCCAAATTGCTAATTCTTTCCTCCATATTATCGGCCCTACTGTTCAGTGCATCTAGATTTTTCTTAATCTCCTCTATTGTGTTCTTCATTTCCAATAATTCTGTTTGGTTCTTCTTTATCATATCAAACTCTTTTGTGACATTGCTCCTGAACTCGTTGAGTCGTCGGTCAGAATTCTCTCTTAACTCATTGAGTATTTTAATGATGGCTGTTTTGAAGTCATCATCATTTAGGTTATATATCTCATTTTCTTTGGGATTGTTTTCTGTGTATTTGTTATTTTCCTTCTGTTCTGGAGATTTAATGTATTTTTTCCTATTACTTGATGTTGTTGATTTGTGCCTCCGCATAGAGATAGAGTTAGTTGCTCCTTTCACTTGTTTCTGCTGCTGCGGTGGGGGAGCAGCTGTTTATACTGCACCAACAAGGAACCCTATCCACAGTTGCTAACTGGGCCTGGGCCCCTCCTTGTAGTCACAGTGGTCCTTTGGATTCCCTCCTCTGCTGTGGGGGCCGTCACAGGGGGGCTTCAGGCTGCTGGTGCCTACTGTTGCAGCACACCTAGACATGCTCCCTCCTTGGGGTCTGCAACGGTGTTATGGGCTTTTCCAGTGGCCAGGGGTAGGATCACTTATATTTGTCGCTCCATCACTGTCGGCACCCACAAAATCTCGCTTGTCCACTATGGGTCACAGGAGAGCTATTGGCATCTTCTACAGTCTGTGGTGAGTTCACCTAGCTATACTACTTTTGTCCCGGGGTCTTCCAGCCTTGTGGCTGCCGGATGGGTGCTTTCTACTAGTGCTGTACAGAGGCTTTCCCTGAGGCTGCTGTGAGCCTGTAGGGTTTCCCCCTAGGCTATGGAGCTGGGTCGCTGGAACTCCACCCAGCCCCAGTCCTGTTCCCCAGGAACTCCGGGAGCCCTTTGCCCTGTCTTGGGGGATAGCCAGAGATCCTGATTTCCGTGGTAGCTGGTCAGCTGCTGCCCTGCCTGATATTCTCCTCTCCGGGACCCTCCTGGTGTTGTGGATGCTGAGCGTGGCCCCTCCGCTAATAGCAGACAGAGAGTTTTGTCTGCTGCCAGGGCAGAACTCTGGAGCTTCTCCTCCAGGCCGCGGAGCCGGCCTCTGGAGCTTCACCCAGCCCCAGTCCTCTCTGAGATCTCCGGCAATCCCTAGCCCCACGGGGCGGGCAACGGCAGCTGGGGGTCACCCCGGCCTCTGGGGTTCTCTCCGGGACTTTCCCAGAGTTGTGAATGTTGGGCATCGCCCCTCCGCTAATGGCAGACAGAGAGTTTTGTCTGCGGCCCGGGCAGAACTCTGGAGCTTCACCCAGCCCCAGTCCTCTCCGAGATCTCCAGCAATCCCTAGCCCCACCGTGCAGGCAGTGGCAGCCGGGGGACCTCCGTACCCTCAGCGATTCTCTCTGGGACCCTCCGGGCGCCGTGAACACTAGGCAGGATCTCCCCGCCAATGGTGGGGAGAGACTCTCCCCACGGGCTCAGGTGTGTAACTCCAGAGTTTCCCTCTGCATTTAGGAGTAATTGTCGGGGGGTTTAGGTAGGGTTCTGGTCACCTGTTTCCACTGTCGCTCCTCTGTTGTGTGCTCGCTCCTGCCCTAGATGTGTGTTGATCTTCTGAGGGCGTCCGTTGGAAGAAAGCCGCTTGCAGGTACTAGGCTGTTCAGTCAGGGTCGGAGAGTTTTCACCTATTTCCACATCTTCCCGGAGGAAAGTCCTTCCGCCTTCCGATGTATAGTCACATGGGTCTCTCAGACGTCCTGAGATGCTGTCTGGATATCCTTTGTTAAGCGATAAGTGTCCAAATAATTGTAGACTCGAAGGGGGAGAGACAAAGAGGACTACTCATGGTGCCATCTTGGATCGGCCTGAAAAGAATATATATTTTAAAAGAAAGAAAAAGAAAAATCCTGCCCCTACAGATGAGAAAACATATTGGCCATTTCAGTATTCTCTCAGCAATAGTGCTAGGTGATGAAAATGCCATGGCAGCCTCTTGGTGGTTCTTAAAGCTATTTGCAAGAGTTTCATTCTCATGCTACATGACAGAATCCATAATAGCAGTAACAGGCTGGATCAAGCTTCACAAAAATATTAGTGGGGTGATTTTCTGAAAGATTTAATGAGTGACTGAATCTTGCCACATCTATAATTTACATCCACTGTGGCTTTGCTGTACAGGTAGAACAAGCCTTGTAACTTCTGCTCCAAGGACCATTTGAATATCTATAGATGGATGTCTTGTGCAATTCACAATCTGTTGTGCAAATCATGAAGCTTGGAATATGTTTTAGAATAATTTTTTAAATTTCTTGTTGGAGCAAAGTTTTCTCTTACTAAAAGGCTGATGGTCTCACTGTTATACAAGAAAAAAAAGTAAAAGCTTATACTCTATCATTCAAGAAACATTTATCAAGCAACTTCCATGTGTTTGACATTGGGCTAAAGAATACGGATACAGTAATTAGCAAGACAAACCCATTTCCTGCTCTAACAGAATATATTGCCTCATGTGTAATAACTATTAACCATGAAAGGCATCCACAGTGGAATGGGGGAAGGGTGAAAGGGATAAAGGAGGACATGTGTACAGTGAGCGAGGGAAACTAGACTTTCAGTGGTGAACACGATGTAGTCTATACAGAAGTCGAAATATAATGATGTACACTTGAAATTTATATAATGTTATAAACCAGTGTGACCTCAATAAAAAAAAAGGCAATGTTAAAATGCTGTGTAAAAAATATAATGGGATGTAGGATTTGCCTAAAAAGCTAAGTACACTATTCAAAGTAATAATTCTATATTTTCCTGACAATATTCAGAAATGATTGTTCTTAGTCAAATGTAAGATTCAAAAAAAAACATTGAACGTTCTACTGAAGAATAAACACACTGTTTCTTAACTGGGGATGTGCTTCAGAATCACCTGGGGATATTTTGGAAACATCTATGACTAGTCTCACTCCTAGAGATTCTTCTTCCGTAAACATCCCCAATTTAAGTTAGTTTCCCAAGTGATTCTGATGCTCACTGCTGGCTGAGAACTGTTATGGTACTAAAAATCCTTGCTACTCCAGGCATCTAGCCTATATGCCTCACGAATAGCAATAATTTGATGCAAAATAAGACAAAGATAGACATGTAGTGATTAACTACATTAATCAGTAAGAAGAGAATAAGCAACACCCCATGCCCTATGTGAGAGATGCTTTTTGACTGGTCAGTGGTGCTTCTCAGTGTGAAACTAGAAGTGGTTGTTGATGCCTGAGATAAGTGGGCCGGTAGAACAAAGAGAAGGATATCTCCACTTTTTCCATGGATTTGGATAATTTGAGACAGGACTAAAGGATTTTCTTGGGCATTATGTGATTTCCGAAAGGTTAAGAGAAAGGCAGTAGGTGAGATTGACTGGTGTATTTGAATTGTTTCATTTTGTTTATGAAGATCCTAGGAAAGAAAAGAAAAAGTAGAGCGACCGCTAAGAATCAGTGACCCCATGAAAATTGCTAGGAAAAACCCTATCCCCAGGTAAGTTTTGCTAACCATCAAACCAGGAGAAGTAATAAGCTCTTATCAAGTGATTCCATCCAAATGAAAACCTTCTTGGGGTTTTTGCTTAATTCTTTTAAGTTAAGGAGAAGGAACAAAATATATTGACTGAACAATGCAATTTTATTAACTATACAGTTATTTATGCCTTTATAAATTATGTTACAATAAAATGTTCCTGCAAAGTTACATATACTTTTGAATGTTATATTTAGTGACGTTGTTGCTTGGTAAAATAAAAAGCATTTCCAAAGAGATTTGTCCCTGTGAATGTTCCAGTTTGATTTCTGTTGTCATTAGGAATGCAGATGGTGTGGGGTCTGAGAGCCCAAATCTTTGTTATTTCTGTTTTGACTAGAAATAATAAATGAAATTTAATTAGAATGCAAGAAAATATGTTTCAGTCTGTAATACAAATGCATTATGTTTACTAGCTTAATTATATTATTACCAAGGAAACCATAAAGCTTTGTGTAGAAAAGCTATTCAGAGTGAACCAGTGAGTGAAACAAAGTAGAGAAAAGAGGATTTGGATTTAGACTGGAAGATTGTTTGGGTTCAATATGTGTATTTCTGAAAAATAATAGCTTTTTCATTTAATTAGGTAAGTATAAACAGAAACGGTTGTAAACAATTGATCTCAATGTATTTATCTTATATCTTGTAGATCTGTCCACTCTTTATTGGTTCTTCTGTCTCTGTGCACTTCGTGACACCTTTAGAGGAAAAAAAAACTTGAGTTGTCAGAGAACTCCTCTCTCTAACTCCTAGAAATTCTTACAAAAGAGGAACTCTTGCCCTTGCTGCTTTTCTATATTAAACTTCAATTAGCATGTTTCTTTTCATGTCAACTTGTGAAGGAGGAGGTGAATGAAAGTCCATCCTTGGAAGAATAGACAAAATGAGAATACAAGACTACCATTTAGGTTTAGGTCTGGAGAGTTGGTAAGAAAGTTGATAAAGAGAAGAAAATTCAAAACAGTCAGTGGACAGTTTGATGAAAGTTCAGAGAGGTTCTCTACAAAGAGGAAAAGAAAGAAAGAAAGACAAGCATTCTACATCTACAAACCACCACTTTCTCCACATATTGCCATTGGGATCCAGTTCAGTTTTTGGTCTAGCTCTGTGTGTTCCTCAGATAAAACTCAGGTCATTGATCCACAAATTGTGAGTCTGTCAGAACTTTCTTCAGTATACGATGAGCTCTGTGGGAAATATACAACCTATTTCTATGAAGAAGTATTTTATTCTTTTTGTCAAAGAAACATACATGATAATCAATTCTTCAGGTTAGTTTTATAGAAAGAAATAAAATTTCCAGGAAGTTCTTTTCGAGTTTAAAATTCTAGGGCAAAGTTCTGTTTAAAAATTTCCATAGAAGCCCAAACACTTTTTTTAACTATTGAGAGGAGGGAAGGGTTTATTAGAAAATGAACCTTTTGATTACTCTAGTATTTTCTACTGATAATTCTATTTATATGTTTTATAGATAACCAATGGAATTTGGCAATATTAGAACTTGTCATGGGGACTGTGAGGTCAAAACTACTTTCATAATAATAGTAAGATGTTATTTGTTTTTTTCACCATGTTGACATTTTACTGATGGTGCAGAAGCAATGGTGAGCAAAACTGCAGATGTCTAAGCCCAGAATCAAAGCAGTTGCATGAAACCACCAGTAGTCCATGTTTTTCTTTACTATCAAGCACCGGTATTTAAAAAATTAAAAATACATGAATAGTTTCACTCAAGAGTGTCCTTAATGGAACAGCAAAATTTATTAATTTAATTAAATCTCTAACCTTTATATACCACTCTTTAATATTCTGTGTGACAAAATAGAAACTTGAGTAAAACACTTTTTTTTTAAATGGACCATTGACTTTTTTTTTCAGGTTGGCACCTAAGCTATCTGTTGCCAATCTTATTTCTTTTTTTTCTTCTTCTCAAACTCCCCTAGTACATAGTTGTATATCCTAGTTGTGAGTGCCTCTGGTTGTGCTATGTGGGACGCCGCCTCAGCATGGCCTGATGAGTGGTGCCATGTCTGCGCCCAGGATCCGAACTGGTGAAACCCTGGACTGCCAAAACCGAGCTCACGAACTTTACCACTGGGCCCTGCTGGCCCCCAAGTAAAACACTTCTGTTAGATACCAAAGTGGGATGGTAGTCTCAAAAAAAAAAGCATTTGTCCAATTGTTTGACCTGTGTGCTGAAATAGCAGCTTTTTTTTTTCTTAATGTGATATCACTTTACTTAAAAAAATGACTTAGACAAACACACTTATACAGACTTGGGTATTAAACAAACATTTTATTGCATCATTTCCAGAAAAAAACTGACCTTTTGTTGGCAATGATAAAATTTGAGCTTTCAGGCATGAATTAGAATTTGGGAAAACTTCTATCAACTATCAAGAGCTTAACAGTTTCCCAATAAAGAACTTTCTGATATCTGTGGTAGTAACAACTAATGCGATTTTTGAAATTGCATAATGAAGCATGTCAACATTTGGGCAATCTGTTTAACTTAGTGAACCAATGCCTGACATTACAAAATCATGCATGGGTGAAATATCCATTTAAAGTGCAAGATGGACGAATGGATTTTATTGTAATAGAATACGTAATAGAGTATGAAAAGTTTATTTATATGGTTTCAGATTCTACACTGAAACTAATATTTAAGGAAAGTTATTTATCAAATTTTGGTGTAACATCACAGAAGAATATTCAAAGTTATTTGAAAAGCTTCTTAAAAACTCCTTCTTTTTGCAGCTACATATTTTTGTTGGGCTGCATTTTCTTATACATTTCAACCAACACAAGATATTGCAATAGACTGAATAAAGCAGATTTGAGAATCCAGCTATTTTCAATTAAGCCAGAAATTAAACAAATTTGCAAATATTTAAAACATCAGTTTTAAAAAATATTTTTGAAAATACATTTTTTTAACAAGACTATGGTATTTATGTTAATATACAAAGGCTTTTTGATATTTTGAAAATAATTCATAAATGAATATTTTTTAAATTTCTGATTTAATTTCTATTAAGTATCAATAGATATAACCCACATACACAAAAACTCTTTGCAGTCCTCAATAATTTTTAACAGTATTAAGAGCTTTTGAGACCTAAGTGTTGAGAACCGTTGGGTTAGATTCCTCTGGTTCCTTATATCACTCTTGGGTCATCTCTCTTTACTTCTTATTGTATTATACTCTTTTGGGGAGAAAATTTCAAACCTACACAAAGATAGACATAATTGTATATTAAATTTTCGTATACTCCTACCTTGCTTCAACAATTGTGAACATTTTGTCTATCTTGTTCCACTTATTTCTTATTCTCATTAATATTTTATTTTGCTTAAGTGTTTTAAAAGCAAATCTTCAGATATCATAGCATTACTAGGAAATACTTCAATATGTACAAATAGCTGATAAAATATATACATACACACAAGTACATCCATTATATACATACACCCGTATGTAACCACTATGCCAATATCATACCCAGAAAAATTAATAATATTCCATTAATATTACCCAACATCTAGTCTATATTAAAATATCCCCAGTTGGTTCAGAAATATATGATTATAGATTATAGCGATTTTGTCAAATTGAATGTAGTTAAGGTCTTCTCATTGTTATGGGTTATGTCTCCTTTTTAACTCTAACTATGCTGCCTCCGCACCCCCACTGTTTTCATGCTATTGCTTTGTTGGAGAAATCAGTTTTCTTGTCCAATAGAATGTTTCAACTTCCACATGTGGCTAATTACTTCATTTGATGTTATTAATTTTTCCTCTAGTCCTCATAACCTGTTAGGTAGATATGGAGGTGTGATTAGATTCAGACACATTATTTTGCAAGAATACTTCCTAGATGGATGCTTTCAACTTCCCTTTGAAGTACCTCTCAAAGTACAAAGTGTGTTGTTCCATTTTTAATGAATGTTAAAGTTAATCAATGGGTACAGGTGGGGTCACCCTGATTTCTCCAGTTCTTCATTAACATTTCACTTAATAGCTTTAGAATCCACTTAAAAACTGTTTCTTAGATACATTATTTCACTTGTGGTGACTTTCTAATTCTTTCATACTTCCTGTATTTTTTAAAGCTAAATAAATTCTATAAAGAGCAATTTTTCTTCATTTACTATTGGATACTTTGAAATGCAGTTCATTCAGGAATTACAGAATAAATGTTTGTCATTTTCCTGTACTTTTCAATTTTAAAGTGATGAGTTGATGTCCTAATAGCCAGCATTGTTGACCAATGAGGTTTTTCTCATCATTATAAATACAAAAACTTTATACGGAATGTGTGTTAATCAACTGTGGTGAATATTCTTTCCGATGACCAAATTGCTCCCAGCTCGCCTAGTGTGAGCCCCTCTAGGTTGTCTCCCAAGTTGTGAGTCATGACTCCACCAGCCATTTGAAAACATCCTTTCTTCCTGGTAAAGTAAGATGTCTCAGGCTCGTCTTGTATGTTTCTTGCCCCAAATACAGAATAGGGACTTCTGCTGGGACAGCTGTTTTTTTCCATAGGAAACAGTATTAGAAACTATAATTTAAGTGAAATCCCACTTTATTTTTAATTTCTCATATTTATCTAAGCAAATTAAAATTAGTAATTAAAGATCTCCTAAGAAAATCCCACCATAAATTTCCCAGCCAAAATAAATACTGTTCACATATTTTGGTCCCTGGTGGGATTTGGAGAAAGGCATTTGGTTGTCTAATGTCCATTTTTCCATCATGAAATGTGATAACTAAGAATTGATCATAAGTTTGATTTATATAATGCTTTTCAGTCGCCTAACTTGAAGTAATTTTATTCTCTTACCATCACAAAAAAAACCCCAGAAATGATAAAGTATATTAAAAAATTGGTACCTAGATTTTATTGCAATATTAGTGATATGACCAGACTAACAGCTTCTTTTCCTTACAGGTTCTTTCAGATTTAAATCTGTGAGGGCCTCAACAGTTCTATATAGGACAATTTGGAATTTTCTAAGTATCCAGGAGAACAAAGATGAATAATACAGGCCCTTGAAATTTCCAGATCTTGAACTCATATATTTAGTTTAGATTTTCCATCTGATCAAAGTACTTGGATAATTTGTAAACTCCATTTCACTTTTGCTAAGGTATGGAAGATGAACACAGTTCAGTGCTTTACCATTTTGATACTTTTTTAAATGTGACAATTTTAACCTTTCTTTCAAATTAAATATTACCCAGAACCCCAATATTGGCAAAGATATAAAAACAAAACGTGCCCCGCTGCTCTGTTTGAGGTAGAGATGGATGGGGGAGCAGGCTGAAAGTAAAGCCCTGAATGTAGTTTGAAAGCAATTGATTTATATCAGTGATTTTCAAAGTGTGCTGCCCAGACCCACAGCATCTGCAACACCTGGGAGCTTAGAAACTCAAATGCTCCAGGCTTATCCTGCACCCACTGAGTCAGAAACCCAGGGAGTGTGGAGGCAGGCAGTTGATATTTTAACAAATCCCAATGCATGCTGAAGTTTGAGAACCACCGACATATAGCACTTCACGTTTTTCAAAGTGCACTCCCCTATATCCTCTCCTGGTATCTTTCTAACACCCCTGGGGGCAGTTGCTAAGCCTGCTTTATAGTTGAGAAACCTGAGAGTCAGAGCAAAATTATAACCAACATTCTGGTCTTCTCACCTTTGTGCTGGGACACATTTTACCATATGTTGTGGCCACATGATAAGTTTCTCCTGTCATGCAAATTCTACATTGCAAATGCTGGGTTAAAGTGATGCTTGGCAATTATGTAGTGAGAGCAAGAAATGCCTTATTTGGGAAAGTTCCTTAATCTGAATGCAGAAGTGACATTTATCTTGTGGGGCTGCAGGACCATCATATGACATCAAAATCTGGGCTCTCTAGCTAGCGACGTCAGCATGCTGGGCACATGCATAAACATAACTACTCCCATACTCCTCCTTCTTTTTTTTTTCTAAGTAATCACCTATCAGGGAATTGGTCACAGTGTAAGATGCCTCTATTTTAAGTGACTTTCACTCTTGAGGTATCCTAGACTATAAGAAACACTTCAATTGCTCCTTGTAAGACTTGCAAGAGACTGAGTTTAAAGATAAGAGCATGGTTCTTCCTCCCAAGAGACAAAGTGTTGATTATTTGTTCAGGTCTCCTGAGCAGCTGGAGCAGCAGTGGCCAAAGCAGCTGGCCACAGTGTGAAAGGCATCACGTGCGGTGAGAGGGAGATTTGGTACCAAAGGAAATGAAAAAAATATTAGAACTGCCATTATCTGTACTTACAACAGCAATAGAAGTACTGCATGGCAGATAACAGCATTCAAAGTTCTTTTTTTTAAAATTTATCTTGCATTACATCTTCTGAACAAAACCAACGTGTAGACTACTGAGACTTGTTCTAATAACAAAATTGTTGCCTGAAATGAAATTCTTGACATACCAATCATTCTCTGTAGCCAAATCACTTTTTCATATAAAACATATTCGGAGAACACTTTAATGAATGTTTTGCACTTAGTCATCCATTTTATTTTCTTTGCTAAAAAATCCTTCAGTATCCACAAAAGAACGCAGCTCTCCTGTAAGGTGCATTTCCCAGTATGTTATTGCAAAAGCTCTTTCTAGGGAGTTAAGGAGAAAGAAACTGGCAACGGTTGGGAACAAACATGACGTTTTCTCTGCAATTAAAAGCAGCCAATGAGAAATTTTGTGATTGCTGTTTTTGACACTGCAGCTGATGTTTCGAGTTAGAGTGTTCTAGGGGCACAACCTAATATATCCGAGAAAGGCCAAATACCAACTTCGCTATTAATTGATGGAGATAGACCATGGCGGGTTAGGGCCACGGTCCTTGAGTTTGAGGTGACTGCCGGGAGGCACATTTTGAGGGAGAAGGTAGTGACTCTGGGCTTAGTCCACAGACATCAGTGTTGAAGGTGGGCTGCAATTTCCTTCGAGTAAGGCACTCTCCTCACCTCATCCTGAACCTCATTAACCAACTATCAGCGGAACCTTTCATCCCATAATTAGAAGTAAAGTGTCACACGAGCTATCCTTGAGTCGAGTACACTGTCTTTACTTGTTGATTGCTAAGAGGAAGATCAACAGCGGCTTCTTTTCTGAGAGCAGGTTTGGAAACTGGGTGGAGGATGAGACTCCAAGGGCAGGAGCATCTGGGAAGTAGCCCATCCCCATGAAAACATGGGCTCTGTGGGCACCGCAGAGCTCCGCATGCCCGGCATGATGCCTGAAGCAGCACTCTGTTGTCTGAACCAAGACACATGTGGAGGATACAGCCTGTGAAGAAGTGTCACTGAGAAAGGAAAAGGGAGGTCAAGGTGTCCCAAACAATCACTAATAGCGTCACAAGAGTTTGGATTTGGAACTGCTCTTTCATGTAGTGGTTGCTAGACAGCTGTTCCCCCTGGATTCTTAAAAGTAACTAGAAATATTGATAGAAAAGTTGTTGGATGCACTGAAGCAGTGCTTCTCAAATCATCTGTGGTAAAGGGTCAGCTTTGTTTGGTTTGGTTTGGTTTTGCATCCCATTGTGGGCCAATACTTTCATAAAATGTAATAAAAATGAATTAATAGAATAGGTAAAATGGAAAAAGATGATACACAAAATTCAAGGCCATTTTATTATTAGTTTCTGCAGCCTGAAATTACTCTATAAGCTTGCTGTAAGAGGGTCTGTAAGCATCCTCTCCATTTCTATGCTTCCCTGTTGCAGCCAGGTAACAACAGCTTCCCGGAGGGCACCGGTTGCAGACCACACGTTGAGCTGCTCTGCGCTGATGCATGCCTGAGGACCCTTTTATTTGAAGGAGGGAGTGGAACTCTCTGGGGATCAGCTATTCCAGCAGAGAACCGCAGAGCCAGGAGCGATTTGATGCATCGCAGCTCTGAGTGCCAACCCTGTTTTCTGAAATTCAGGTAGGAAGAATTAAAGAAGCAATCACCTTTCAACACAGCTACTTGTCATAAAATAATGTCCAATGAACTTCAGACAAAACTTGATTAGAAACAAAGGCAAATACCTTGCTCTTCTCTCTCTTCCTGTGCTCCGCCAAGGGCTGCGGCTGTGGATCAACTGAGGAGGAGTGCAGGTGAACCAAGACGTGTTTACCAGATACTTTATGTCCCTTCCCTTAGAACGCAGGTGCTACAAGTTCAAATGCATTGACTTTAATCAAACTTGCCAGGGGTTTTATAATGATAGATTTTTCAACCCATTTAAAACAGTTTTTTTTTGGTGAGCTGTATTGCTTTTATTTATTTGTATTTTGATCACTGTTTTAACTCACAATTATTTCCTTACCATGATGGTATGGATATAACTTATTGCTGATTTTAGATGTAGTTCCTGGAAGTGAAAACTTTGCTCATCAAATGCATTTTAGTATTTAAATTTTTTCTTACATAATTTTGTTATACTCAAGAATTTTGAAATATTGTACTTTTGTTTTATTTCAGGCCTACATACTTTGTAATTCCTTTCTGACTTCCACCTTAGGCTATGAATTATTTAAAACTGAATTTTTACCTTCCAAATATTAAATTTTAGCCAGATTTTGTTTTGAGTTCGAATTTCACTGAATTGTGGTCAGTCAACATAGACTTTATGATATTGATTTTTAAAAAAATATTGTTGAGATTTCCTTTGTGGTCTAAGAAATATACAGTATATATTTTATATCATACTGGTTTCTTTTTATTAATATGATATGTCTCTCTGAGTACCTAACTTTTTCTTTGAATTTTATTTTCCTAATGCAATTAACTTCTGTTAATATACAATTTTGGTTAGCAGTATAATTAATTTCACTCTTTATTTTCATCATCGCTATATTATGCTACTTTAGTTGCACTATTTATAATCTAAACGTTACATTTTTAAAGTCTAATCTGAGAATCTTCTGGTAATTAATATATGATACTTTATACACACACACACATATATATATATATCAGCAGGGTCACGCAGAAATAATCTTGCTTTCTCTGAAATGGTAATAAAAGGGAAAGGAAAAAGAATAGGGAAAAGAGAGAAGAGAATTCTAGAGCATATAAATAGCCCAAAATAAACCTGGGGTTCGGAGAGGAAAATGGAATTCTGTGACAGCTGACTGGATCGCTAGGCATATTGGTAGAAAGAAAATACATGCAATATCCACTCAGTTGGGGAATTGTGTGTTCAATTTTCCTATTAGACATTGTCTGTAATCACAGATCTCCACATATCGAAGGTAAACATTCTTTAAAATCGTAATCAGAAGACTGAATATGCTATGCTGAAGATACTTTAAAGGGACAGCTGTAAGAAACAAAGGGAAATGTTTGATGTCCCTAAAGCAGATTTAGGGACAAGAAATTCCCGGTCTCTAAAGTGATGGCGGAGGAGGAAGAATACTCGGCCAGGATGATGGAGGAGGCTTTTCAGTAAGTATGGCTCTGGATCTCCTTAATCAGAGAGAGCATGCTCACTGCATTCAGGTGAGTCAGAATCCTCCGGGAACCCGGACACGTTAAGGAAAGTGTCTGAAAGCGCTTCACTGCATATCCTCCACTTCACTTTCCAAATGCTGGTTAGGAAGCAGAAACAATGTCTGAGTAACTTTCTGTTCCAAAGCAGCAGTCTGAAAGAATTGTCTACTTTTCCAGGAAAATGAGATATCTCTCCCATTTTCCCTTCATTTCTTAGGATCAGGAAGAAGAAGAGAAAGATAGATATCAGGGTCAACCATCTAGTACATTTTGACCTTTTGTGGTGGTTTTGTTTGGTTGTTTTTAGAAAGAAAAGAGTATGTATGAAGTAACATGAAGAATCAAGAAAGTATATCTGCATTGGAGGGAGAAATTTCAGTTATGGTGCCAGAGTCTGTAATTTACCGTGTCCAATTTCTCCTTGCTCTGACTTTTGTCATTTGTTCTTCTTCATTATGATTTCCCCACAGACTGTGAGATAGGATTAGTCTGAAATTCCAGATTCTTGTTTGTTTTTAAAATCTCTTAGAGTCCTTTGTGTGCTGTCATTTACACTTCAGGGATGTTGGTAAATTAGGGACCCAGATGCTAAATATCTTCATAGAATGAAGTGTTTCCAAAGATTCATATTCTTTCATACCTTGAGCCTGATACTTTAGCTACCCAGGAGGGGTTATTTGATTATACGAGGATAGGTTAAAGTGTTGTAAATATCATAATTTCTTGTTTGCAAAAACAATAGTCAACTTTGTCCAAGTTGATATTGAAAAGGAAAAAAATGAGATTTGTTTGTATTTGTTTCCTACTATGAAATCCGTTTATTTTTTAATTTTAAATGTTTTATTTTTTAATTTTTTATTGCAGTAACATTCGTTTATTACATATAAATTTCAGGTGTACATCCTTACATTTCCATTCCTGTGTAGATGACATCATGTTCACCACCCAAAGAATAATTACAATCTGTCACCACAAACATGTGCCTAATGCCCCCCTTTCCCTCACCCCCCCCCACCTTCACCTCTGGTAACCAACAATCTAATCTCTGTTCCTGTGTTTGTCGTTTTTTTAATCTTCCAGTTATGAGTGAGATCATATGGTATTTTACTTTCTCCCTCTGGCTTATTTCACTTAGCATAATACCCTCAAGGTCCAACCATGTTGTCACAAATGGCCAGATGTCATCGTTTCTTATGGCTAAATGGCATTCCATTGTGTATATATACCACATCTTCTTTATCCATAGGTGATATCCATCTTCTTTATCCCTGATGGGCACCTATGTTGCTTCCAAGTCTTGGCTATTGTGAATAAGGCTGCAATGAACATAAGGGTGCAGGTATCTTTGTGCATTAGTGTTTTCAAGTTCTTTGGATAAATACCCAGCAGTGGGATAGCTGGATCATATGGTAGATCTAGCCTTAATTTTCTGAGGATACTCCATACTGTTTTCCAAAGTGGCTGCACCAGTTTTCACTCCCACCAGCAGTGTACGAGGATCCCCTTCTCTCCACATCCTCTCCAACACTTATTGTTTCCTGTCTTATTAGTTATAGCCATGCTGACCGGAGTGAGGTGATACCTCATTGTAGTTTTGATTTGCATTTCCCTGATAGCTAATGATGTTGAACATCTTTCATGTGCCTGTTGGCCATCTGTATATCTTCTTTGGAGAAATCTCTGTTCAGATCTTTTGCCCATTTTTTAATTGGGTTGTTGGGTTTTTGGTGTTGAGCTGTATGCGTTCTTTGCATATTTTGGATATTAACCCTTTATCTGATATATGGTTTGCACATATCTTCTCACAATTGTTAGGTTGTCTTTTTGTTTTGTTGATGGTTTTCTCTTCTGTGCAGAAGATTTTAGTTTGGTGTAGTCCCATTTGTTTATTTTTTCTATCGTTTCCTTTGCCTGGTCAGACATGGTATTTGAAAAAATTCTGCTAAGACCAATGTCAAAGAGCATACAGCTTACGTTTTCTTCTAGAAGTTTTTTGGTTTCAGGTCTTACATTCAAGTCTTTAATCCATTTTGAGTTGATTTTTGTGTATGGTGTAAGATGATGGTCCACTTTCATTCTTTTGCATGTGGCTTTCCCGTGTTTCCGATGCCATTTTGAAGAGACTCTCCTTTCTCCATTGTTTGCTCTTGACTCCCTTGTCAAAAATTAGCTGTCCATATATGTGTGGCTTTATTTCTGGGCTCTCAATTCTCTTCCATTGATGTGTGCCCGTTTTTGTGACAGTACCATACTATTTTGGTTACTATAGTTTTGTAGTATATTTTGAAATGAGGGAGTGTAATACCTCCAGTTTTTTCTTTTTCCTCAGGTTTCTTTTGGCTATTCAGGGTCTTTTGTTGCTCCATATACATTTTAGGATTTTTTGTTCTATTTCTGTGAAAAATGTTTTTGGAACATTGATAGGGATTACATTGAATCTATAGATTGCTTTAGGAAGTATGGACATTTTATCTACGTTAATTCTTCCAATCCATGAGCGTGGAATATCTTTCATTTCTTTGTGTCTTCTTCAATTTCTTTCAACAATGTTTTATAGTTTTTGGTATACAGCTCTTTCACTTCTTTGGTTAAGTTTATTCCTAGGTATTTTATTACGCTATGTTAAAAAATTGGTTTTCTTCTGAGACAATTGTATAAAATACACAGATTGGGAACTTTTCTTCAATCTTTAATTGAATTGAGTGACAAGACCAGTAGATCACACACAATAAAAATAGAAATGATATATTTCAACTTTCAAAGGATTCCAGTTTAGTTCCATATAAAAATTAAGAAAATTGTTTAGATCACATTTACATTTAGTGCATTTAACAAGTTAAATATTGCACAATGAGAGCTATAGAAATTCAGTGTTCTCCTGGGAGAGAGGAGACATAAAAAAAGTTTTAAAAGAGATGTGTCAGGAGTCTAAAATAGGTTAAGATATTTTGTTAATCACATAAGTGTTTTCAAACATTTTATTATCATACCCTTTGTCAAATAAAATCTCCTGCAAAATGTAATTAATGAAAAGTTATAAATGGGATTTTACTTGTATTCATTTATTTTCTAAGTTCAATTTCAAGAGAATTACTTCTTTTACATAAACTGTGGTATCAGTAAGAATGATTTAATAAGCCCCAACATTTTAAATTTATGATTATGGATGATAGTTTCAGAATTTTATTAGTCTCATATATATAGTTACATTTACATTTTTCTTGGTTGAATAACATTAGGAAAATGCTGATTTACTAAGATGGGGTTGTTTTTGCAAATGGAAAAAATTAAACAATGATGTCTTGCAATCTCAGGGTATTCTTCACACAAAGTGACCCAGGGTCAAATTTTTCTTTCAAAATTGAGTCACACATTGACAAGTGAGCAAAGGCAATATAATGGGGCTAAGATAGCCTTTTCAACAAATGGTGCTGAAAAAATTGGATATCCATACCCAAAAAATAAATCTAGACACAGACTTTATGTCCTTCACAAAAATTAACTCAAAATGGTTTATAGATCTAAATGTAAAACACGAACCCATAAAACTCCTAAAAGATAACATCGGAGAAAACCTGGATAACATTGGGTATGGCAACGCCTTTTTATATACAACACCAAAGGCATGATCTATGAAAGAAAGAATAGATAAATTGGATTTCATTAAAATTAAAAACTTCTGGGGGGCTAGGCCCGTGGCTGAGTGATTAAGTCCCCGTGCTCTGCTTTGTTGGCTCAGGGTTTTGCTGGTTAGGATCTTGGGTGCGGACATGGCACTGCTCATTAGGCCATGCTGAGGTGGCATCCCACATGCCACAACCAGAAGGACCCACACCTAAAACATACAACTATGTACTGGGGGGATTTGGGGAGAAAAAACAGGAACCCCCACCAGAAGATTGGCAACAGTTGTTAGCTCAGGTGTGAATCTTTAAAAAAGAAATTTAAAAACTTCTGTTCTGAGCCAGCCCTATGGCCTCTTAGTTAAATTTTGGCACATTCTGCTTCAGCGGCCTGGGTTTGTTTCCTGATTGTGGAACCACACCGCTTGTCTGTCAGTAGTCATGCTATGGCATTGGCTCACAAAGAAGAAGTAGACGGGTATACAACCAGGGTACACAACTGTGTACTGGGGCTTTGGGGAGGAAAATAAGAAAAACAAAAGAGAGAAGAAGATTGGCAACAGATGTTAGCTCAAGGCAAATCTTTCCCAGAAAAAATAAATAAATAAACAAGAACAACAACAACAAAACACTTCTGTTCCACAAAAACCCATCTGAATAGAATTAGAAGATAAGCACACGATTGGGAAAAAATATTTGCAAAAGACACATCTGATAAAGGACTGTAATTCAAAATATATAAAGAACTCTTAAAACTCAACAAGGAAACAAATAATACATTTAAAAGAGGAGCCAAAAACTTTAACAGACACCTCACAAAGAAGATAGACAGATGGCAAAATAAGCATGTAAAAAGATGCTCCACATCATGTGTCATCAGGGAAGTGCAAGTATAAACAATAATAAGATTCCACTACACATCTATTAGAATGGCCAAAATCCAAAACACTGACAACACCAAATACTGACGATGGTGTGGGGCAACAAGAACACTCATTCATTGCTGATGGGAATGCAAAATGGTATAGCCATTGTGGAAGACAGTTTGGTAGTTTCTTACAAAACTAATCATACTCTTACCATATGATCCAGCAGTAATCACATTCCTTGGTATTTATCCAAAGAAGTTGAAAACTTATGTCCACACAAAACCTGCACGAGGATGTTTGTAGGAGCTGTATTCATAATTGCCAAAACTTGGAAACAACCAAGATGTCCTCAGTAGGTGAATGGATAAATAAACTGTGGTACATCCAGATAATGGAATATTATTCAGCACCAGTAAGAAATGAGCTACCAAGCCATGGAAACACATGGAGGAAACTTAAATGCATATTACTAAGTGAAAGGAGCCAATCTAAGAAGTCTACATGCTGTATGATTTCAACTATACGACATTCAGCAGAAGGCAAAACTATGGAGACAGTAAAAAGATGAGTGGTTTCCAGGAATTGGAGGAAGACAAGGATGAGTAGGCAGAGAATGGGATTTTTAGGGTAGTGAAAATATCTTGTATGATACTGTATTGATGGATACATGACATTATACATTTATCTAAAACAATAGAATGCACAACACCAAGAGTGAATCCTAATGTAAACTATGGCCTTTGGGTGATTATGATGGTCAACATAGGTTCACCAATTGTAATATACATACCACTTTGGCAGGAGATGTTCATAATGGAGGAGGCTATGCAAGTGAGGGGCAGGGGACATATAGGAACTCTCTGTACTTTCCTCTCCATTTTGCTGGAAGCTTAACTGCTCTAAAAAACCAAAATCTTAATTAAAATAATTGAATTACACACATAAATTTCTTTAGTCTGTCAGCTGAGATGACTAGAAGCAATGACACCCAAAAAGTAATGAGCATACCTAGTATTTAAGGGAGAGATCTTGGTTTCCAATACCATTCTATAAGAAAAGAAGTCAGAATTCTTTAAACAGCGGCTTATTCTAGGACAGAGGCAAGAAAATACAAGATGAAGCTTGAGCATCTTGCAGTGCCAGAAAGTACAGAGTGCTAAGAAAATAAAACCCCACACTGATGGGTGTATCAGAGGTATACAGGAGCCAACGGAAACAGCTCCCAATGGTCAAAGCTGAAACATTTTGAGCAAGAAGATAAATACAGTATTGAATCATAATCAAAAGTATAAAGTAAATGTCCATGATTCCATACTTATATACATAAATGTTTGAATAAATAAATAAGTGGGAGAGAATAGACAAAACTCCTATGCAGAAGAATTCTAAATAACTTATGCTGATACTCTGCCTTCAAGGAGGGGGAACGTAAATCCCCACTTCTTAAATGATTGTCTTTCAGAGTACAGGATGGAAAGAGGAAATGTGTATAGAAAGGGAAAAAAAGAGGAACTTATACTGGAGGAATCTGACTGTTACTACCTCAGCCTGGTGAACCAAACCAACGTCAACAATAATAATTCACGTTGGCACAATATGGCGTGAGGCAATCAGAACGATGTTTGATCTCTGATATTCCTCTCAAAGCCCACCAGCTCAATCCAGCCATGAGAACAACATCAAACAAACTCCAACAGGGGACCATCCTACAAAATGCCCAACCAGCTCTCCTCAAAACTGTCAAGGTCATCAAAATCAAGAAAAGTCTGTAGGATATATAATAAAAGAGAAAGCCTCATTTATGATATCAAAAATACAATGAAATACTTGGAAATAAATTTAAAATAAAATATCTGAACATACGTGAAAATTACAAAATGTTCTGGAATTTCACAAAAATAAAATTGAACAAAAGTAGCTCTTTAGAACATTTTGACAGCATCAAGATGTAAATTCTCCCAAAATGAATTTATAAACTCAATGTGATACTGATAAAAAAAATCATGAAGTTTTCTCTGGAGCTGGTCAAGTTTATAGAGAAAAATAAACACATAAAAATAGCAAGGACACTACTGAAAAGGAAGAGCTATGGGGAGGACCAAGTTTTTACAATATATTAACATACTATACAGCTTCTATTATTAGAATATGTGTTACTATCACATGAATAAACAAATAAATAGGTAGAATAGAAAAGAAAGTCCAGATACAGCCCCAAGTGCATATGATAAAGAAGCATCTCAGATCCCTGGGGCAAAGGTGGGCTTTTAAGCAAACGGTGTTGGGATCATTGAATAAATATTTTGAAAAATAAAATTTGATTGTTTCTTCAAATCATAGGGAGAAGAAAGTACAAATGAATCAGAGTTCTGATCTTAAAATATAAAACTGTCCTAGTACTAAAAGAAAACGTAAATGAATTCCTTTGTGAGTGTGGGGAATGGATTTCTAACTATATATCAAAATTCATATTCAATAAAGAGAGATCATTACTTTAGATTTTTTTAATATTTAAATATTCATATAAAATATACAAATATTCACATAAATATTTATAATAAATAGACATTAAAATTTTGCATGGGAAAAATGCACTCCTGTAGTGTAGGCGACAGACTTTGAGCTTTATTTATTGTAACGTAGGTGCCTGACATTAAGCTTTCGATCGTGGAGGCATCCACTTCAAAGATGTCCGTCTCCAGCAAACACATTGCCAGCCACACACCCAGATAAAGAGCCAGGCCACCTGGCCCGTGAAATTCCCTTTTTATACCTTTGGTTCCACTGAAATAACTGGCCATTTGACTGCTTGCTTTCCCCTTCCAACGCTTTAATTTCCATTCATGTTTTAATTTCACCAATATAGAGTGAACGCATGAAACCCTAGGCACCCCACCTTTGAACCCAATAAAGATAGAACGCCAGGCTCATGCTCTCTCTCTCTCTTCCCCGGCTGATCCCATGACCTCACTGTGTACCCTCCAGAACCTGTGAGCAATAAACCCTCTCTTTCCAAAGTTCCCTGACCGTTGTCGCTGAGGTGTGCCTGCAGTGGAAGAACCACAAGGGTCCATCCTGCTGGACATTGGCTCTGAAAGGGGAAATGTCTGTGGAGGCTCTCGCAAGTAGTACAGGCCCCCGTGAGCGCCCCAAGGCATTCCTAGCTGATAACATCGCTATGAATAGGCTGAGACTGACCCAAAATAATGTGAAGGGCAAATCAGAAGGCAATGACAAACAAGAAGACTATATTTGCAACATCTATCACTGATAGAGAGTTAATATACTCAATATATAAAGAAATTTGAATAAATGTGAAAAAGAAACAAAAACTTGATAGAAAAATGGGCGAATATCATGAACAGACCTATAATCACATGCATACATGCACACACATACACACTCACACAGAACCTTTAAATATTTAAGTATATGAACATATGTTCATTTTCACTTAAGAGAACTGGAAACTTGAACGAAATTCAAAATCTTGACAAAATATTCTGTTGGCAATGTTGGTGAAGCCGTTGGGAAACAGCCATTCTCATACATTGCTGGTAAGAATGCAAAATGGTAAAACAACTATAAAGAGGACTTTGGCAATGAATGTAGTTACTCCCTTTTTTGTTTTTGTTTTTTGGTTTGTTTTTTTTTTTTTGCTAAGGAAGATTCTGTTGCAAATCTTCCTTTTTTTTTTTTATGAGGAAGATTTGCCCTGAGCTAACATTGATGCCAATCTTCCTCCACTATATATGTGGGACGCTGTCACAGTAGGGCTTGATGAGCAGTGTGTATGATCCAAACCCACAACCCCCAGCCACCAAGCCAGCCACAATCTTCCTCTTTTTTTTTTTTTTGAGGAAGATTAGCCCTGAGGTAACATCTGCTGCCAATCCTCCTCTTGTTTGCCGAGGAAGACTGACCCTGAGCTAATATCAGTGCCCAATTTCCTATATGTGGGACGCCTGCCACAGCATGGCTTGACAAGCGGTGTGTAGGTCCACACCCAGGATCCGAACTGGCAAACCCTGGGCCACCAAAGCAGGACGTGCAAACTTAACTGCTGCACCACTGGGCTGGCCCCTCCAATCTTCCTCTTTTTTCTTGAGGAAGATTCACCTTGAGCTAACATCTGTGCCAATCTTCCTCTATTTTGTATTTAGGTCATTGCCACAGAATGGTCACCAAGAAGTGGTGTGGGTCCGCCCCTAGGCATGGAACTTAACCACTAGGCTGTGGGGCTAGTCCCTGGATTTACCCTTTGACTCAGCTATCTCTTTTCTGAAAATTAACTTAAAGATACACCTCCAACAATACAAAAATAGCTCTGCTCATGCTTATTCATTAAAGCTTTTTCTGTAATTGCAAAATATTACAAACCACATAAATGTCCAAATATAGTAGAATGGTTGAATAAACTATGCTACATACACCCAAGGAGGACTGTTCATTTGTGGAAAAAAATGAGTAACACATGTATAAACTGATTGGAATAATTTGAAAAATATAATATATTTTATAATATGCAATATATTTTAAGAAGCAGGGGCTGGTGCGGTGGCGCAGTCCTTAAGTTCGCATATTCTGCTTCGGTGGCCCAGGGTTTGCCAGTTCGGATCCCGGGTATGGACACACGCACTGCTTATCAAGCCATGCTGTGACAGGCATCCCACATATAAAGGAGAGGAAGATGGGCATGGATGTTAGCTCAGGGCCAGTCTTCCTTGGCAAAAAAGAGGAGGATTGGTGGCAAATGTTACCTCAGGGCTAATCTTCCTCAAAAAAAAAAAAAAAGATGTAAAGTACACAAGTATATAGTATTTTTTTCATTTGCGTAAGAAAGTACGAGAATTATGAAAACCTACATGAATCTGCTTATTTTTGTAAAAGAAAACAGAGGATGGATAACTAGAATGCTGCGCAATTTGTTACCTATGCTGTCAGATTGGGGGGAAGAGATGAGAAGGACAGGAGAGTGAGCAACACTTTTCTGAGTATACTTTTTTACTTTTTGATTAGTTTTGGAAGCACATTCATATTCTAAGCATTCAAAATTAAATTAACAAAGTAGAAAGAATTCTAAAATAGAATGCAAACAGGAGCAAGTAAACCCAAGTTTACTGTAAATGAATAACGTAACTACACTGAATGAGTGGAGGGGAGACCTAGTTCAATGAATTATTGAACACAACATTTTGGCTAAATAAACTCAGGTTTGAGGAAAAAAACAAAACCCCTGTAAATATATCTTAGCTCTGTCCACTGAAAGACCTAGAAATGATGATGCCCTAATAGCAATGAGTATACCTAGCACCCAATTCTTGTTTTATAAATACAATTTTCCTCTTAAGGAACCAGATATCCTTTGAGAAATGGCTAATTCCAGGCCTGGAGCAGAGAAGTTCCAAGATGAGCCTAGAATTTCTTATTGTGTCAAAAAATAAGTAGATTTGTTTTGTTTTAGTAAAATAGATATCTTTGAGTCCACAATACAAACTAGATAGCTACCTAACTAGGTAGATTAGATAAATGTCTCTTCTTGCTGATTGCTGATTGATAAATTTAGAAGAGTTGGAAAAATATTATTTTGCAATTACAATTCTAAATAGTTCAAAGATCACGAATGAGTATTAAATCTAGGGGGCAAAGTTTGATGAAGATCAGAATATCTGCATAATCTCAAAGGGTCTACCTACACATTGCTTATTAGTTGCAAAACAGAAATAATAGCTATTTAGTGGGAAAAGTAGAGGGCACTCTGTTTGGGTGATCAAAATTAACATCCCCAATAAAGCACAGACAGACAGTCTGTGCCTCCAAATGGGATGTCCTCTAAAGGTCACAATACAATCTATATAGTGTTCCAGCAGCTGGGAATGCATAACTTAAATCTTAATCATGAGGAGACATCAGAACTAAATTGAAAATCATTTCATAAAATAATTGGCCAGTATCCTTGAAACCATCAATGTTATGAAATACAAAGAAATACTAAGGAATTCTTCCAGATTATAGGAGATTAAAGAAACATAACTAAATGCAACACATGGTCCTAAACTAGATCTTGAACTGTAGGGAAAAGTATATCATATTATGATAAATAGTAAAATTGGAAAATGGACTGTGAAGTGGATAAAAGCATTTTATCAAGTTAACTTTTCTGAATTTATAAGTCCTGTGGTTATGAAAAGTATGGTACTTTTGTTTTTAGGTTCATTTACTCTCCTCTTTATATTATCATTTTCATATGTATTCATCTATACACATAGAAAACCACATCAAAAATGGTCTAATTTTTCCTCTCATCCGTCATACATATTTTTAAAGAATATAAAAGAAAAAAATGTCCTTTATATTTACTATTTTTAAACTATATTTGTTGTACTTCCTTCATTCCTGAAGGTCAAAGTTTACCTCTGGTATTATTATCCTTCAGCTTGAAGAACTTCCTGTGACATGTTTTAGAGCAGGTCTGCTGACACAAATTCTTAGCTTTACTTCATCTGAGAATGTCTTTACTTTACCTCCATTGATGGAAATATTTTGTTGGATAAAGAATTCTTGTTGCCAGTTTCTGTTCCTTCAGGATTTTAAAGATGTTCCACATCTTCTGGCCTTTCTTTTGTGCTAAGAAAATTGTGGTTATGTCAGTCTCATCCCATTTTCCTTTACAGGTAATGGATTAAGATTTTTTTCTTTAGATTTGGTTTTCAGTGGTTTAATTATGATGTGTCTGGGCATGGTATTCTTTGATTTTTGTCTTATTTTGGCTTAATAATCCTCTCAAATCTCTAAATTAATAGCTTTCACTGAATTTGGGAAGTATTCAGATATTACTTGTTTTTTTTTTTTCTGCACCAATCTCTTTCTTCTCTCCTTCTGGTATTCCACTAATGTGAATGATAAGACTTTTGTTCTTGAACTTGTCCCACAAGTCCCAAGCCTTTGATTATTTTTTTGTAACATATTATTTATTTAGTCCTTGAATTGGATAATTTATATTGATCTATCTTGGAAATCAATGACTTTTTCCTCTGTCATCATCAGTCTACTATTGAGCCCATTTAATGACAACTTTAACACAATAAATCTTCATTTTTGTAAGAGAATATGTTCCTGGAGCAATACTTCCTGCTATTGCCTTTGCACCATCAATTCAAAAGTCAATGTTTTGTTACAAGTTAATATTATAGGATGCTAACAACTGATAGAAACACTTTAGGACACCTTTGTTATGCATGTGTCAAGTGTTTTTGAAATTGTTTTATTTTCATTGTATTCATGCATAAAATATCTCTATCAAAAGAAGCAAAATAGAGATGAACATAATGACAGTGGTCTATTCCAGCTGAACTGTGATATCCGCTGAATTATAAGAATGTCACAAGATTTTATTTAAATAAATTCATCAGTTGTTCTAGGTGTTGATTTTTGGATCAGACAATGGTGAGAACTGCAGTTTTTGTAGCATCTTCTCATAAAAACACTTATTTCAATGTCAGTGGCATAGGTCTTGAAGAGTTTTTTCTTCTTAGAGGTCTATCTTCTTCCTTTCCTCAAAATAAACAAAAAAACCCAAGTAAACTGTAATATCATAGGGTCCATACAGGTTATTTTTTAGCAACATTTCACTCTGAAAAATATTGAGTAATTTCTTTTCTTATAAAATTTAGAAATCTATGTATTATCTTATTATGTTCAAATATATTTAGGTGGGAGTATTTGGTGATACATGCTTTAATTTAGTCCTTCTAATTGACAGCTGTTATACATTTGGTTGATGGTAGTATATGTGAATTAGTCCAATATGGCTCCTGACTTCATGGAATGCAAGTCTAAAGGAGGAAACGTACAACGACAATTGGCAAACAGATAAACAACATGATTTCAAATGGTGACAAATAAGGTGTTACAATAAGACATAAATGAATGAGACCAGAGAATAAGAATGTTTCAGGGAGAGGAAACATCCAAGGCTGAAAGAAAGAAAACTCTTTAGTATGCTTAAGCAACCAAAGGAGGTCAATGAGGTTGGAGGTTAGTGAATGAGGGGGATACGGGGAAGATCTGGATGTAGAAGAGCGGCCTGGGAAGATGCTGTGGCGCTCTGAAAGCCGTGATAAAGGATTGGGATTTTATTCCAAATACTGAAGAAGCACATTACTTTAGCTTCACTCGAGAGGAGATGTTAGCTTGCACAAAGATGGAGGCTATGGAGATGGAAAGAGGTGGATGAACTGGGACATATTTTTGAGATAAAATCTTGAAGAAATGCTAATATACTAGATGTTAGGTTTTGAGAGAATAAGAAGCATTATTCCCCGTTTCTGGCTTGAGTAGTTGGTTGGATAATTATGCAATTTATTGGAATGATGAAGAATGGGGGAGAAATGTTTGGAAACAAATTTAATCAGGAATTTGATTTTGCTCATTTTAATTATCTCAGAGGAAGTGGGAGCAGGTGACATTTAGGTCACAGATATACAGGTTAACCTCGGAAAAGAGAAGGAAATTTAGCCTTTTGTTTTTCTCATAGAGGTGGCTAAGGCAGTGACTCAGAGTTTAAAGAGAGAGAGGTACATATTGAATAACAATTGTGAAAATTTTATTTTACTAAATAATCAAGAGAATGAAATAAAAGGTCAATAGAGAAATTTTGAGGTCTGAATTGAAGTCAGATATCACGAGTTTGCAATCAATATCCTAGCACATGCTTAAAATGTATAGTGTTAGAGGTGTTTTTTGAAATGTCATATTAGCCATTTATTCCTTATCATTTTATTTAGAGTTGTAGACAGCATCGTTCTTGAGTAATTGAGACATTGGTGCATTATGCACACACATGAGGGAAAGTGGGCAGCCACAAGTGTGTCACTGACAGCCAGGAGCCCCACAGCTGCTTGTGGGCCCAGATCAGGCCCTGCCTTCTATCACTGGCTGGCACTAGTGCCCACCTGCAGCCAATCCTTCCAGCTGTGTACCTCCACACTCCCAGACTGATGCTGTCACCAGACTCCACTGAAGTATGTAAACTCCGGAGGATAGTGTGTAGCCATAAGAAAACAGGCCAACAACCAGGGCCTCTGCAGCTGTCAGTGAGTCCATAGTTGGCCCAACCTTGCTACCTACCCTGGCCCCCATCACTATGTGAATGTGCCTGTAACTAGCCCCTGCCACTACAGAGGAACCTGCAGCTGGTTCCTACTAGACCCAGGGCCATAGGAAAATTCAGTATGCCCCTACCTGCAGGGGAAAGGCCTCCCTTACCAAAATCAGTCCACAAAGTCTGGAAGAGGTGACTGTTCCTTCAAATGCACAGAAAACTACACAAGACTATAGAGATCACAAAGAGTCAGGGAAATATATCTCCACCAAAGGAATACAAGAAACCTCAAGTAACTGGCCCAAAGAAATGAAGATCCAGTAATTGCTTGACAAAGAATTAAAAATAATTGTTCTACAGATGCTCGGAGAGCTACAAGAGAGCACAAATAAATAATATAACAGTAGGAGGCAAACAATATGGGAAGAAAATAGGAAGTTCACAAAGAGATAGAAAACAAAAAAAGAACCACAGAAATTTTGGAGCTGAAGAACACAATGACTGAACTACAGAATTCAAGAGAGCTCCAACAACAGACCTGAACAAAGGAGAAGCAAGAGCAAAGTAGAATAAAACAGAAGAAAGAATCAGTGAATTAGAAAATAGATAAATTGAAATTTTCCAATCAAAGGAGCAAAAAAACATTAAAAGGAATGAGGAAAGTGTGTGGGAATTATGGGATACTGACAGAAGAAATAATGTATCCAACATTATGTGGTCTCAGAAGGGGAAAAGAAGGAGAAACAGGTAGAAAGTCTATCTAAAAAAATAATGGCTGAGAACTTTCTTAACCTGTGGGGAGATTCAGACATTCAAGTTCATTGACGCTAACAGGTCACCTCAAAATTTCAATCCAAAACAATCTTTTCCAAAACACAATAATAAAACCATCTAAAGCTGAAGACAAAGAGAAAATTTTCAAAGCAGCAAGAGAAAAAAAAATTCTCATACATGGGAACCCCCATAAGGCTATCAGCAGATTTCTCAGCAGAGACCTTGCAGACCAGTAGAGAATAGGCTGATCTTTGCAGAGTGTTAAAATAAAGAAACTGCCAATCAAGAATACTTAACACAGCAAAGTTGTCCTTTAGGATTGAAGACTAAATAAAAACTTTCCCTAATAAACAAAAGCTGAGGAAATTCATCACCACTAAACCTGTCTTATAAGAAAATGCTGAAAGGAGTTCTTTAAGCTGAAACAAAAGGACGCTAATTAGTAACAGGAAAAGATCTAAAAATATACAACACGCTGGTAAAGGTAAGCATATATCAGATTCAGAATACCTTAACGCTGTAATATGATGATGTGTTAACTGCTTAACTCTAGCGTAAAGGTTAAAGGACACAAGTATTGAAAATAGCTATAGTTTCAACAAATTGTTAATGACTACAAAATAAAGGATGTTAAGTGGGGACATCAAACACATAAAAGGAGAGAGTAAAAGGATAGAGTTTTTGTATGCAATCTAAATTAAACTGTTATGAGCATAAAATAGACTGTTAAATATATAACATGTTCTATGTAAGTCTCAGGGGAACCACAAAGCAAAAATCTGCAATAGATACACAAAAGATAAAGAGAAGGGAATCAAAACATACCATATGGAAAATCATCAATTTACAAAGGAAGGCAGCAGCAGAGAAAGAAAAGTAAAATGGAATAACAAAATAGCCAGAAAACAATTCATAAATGGCAATAGTAAATCTTTACCTATCAATAACTACTTTAGATGTTAATGGAGTCAATTCTCCAATCAAAAGGCATAGAGCAGAAGTATAGATAAAAAACAAGTCCCAAGTATATGCTGCTACAAGAGACTCATTTCAGTTTTAAGGACATACAAGCTCAAAGTTAAGGGACAGCAAAAAATATCCCAGGCAAGTGGAAACTAAAACAAAGTAATAGTAGCTATACTTATATCAGACAAAGTAGACTTTATGCCAAAAATGGTCAACAAGAGACAAACATGGTCATTATATAAGGATAATTGGGTCAATTTATCAAGAAGATATAACAGTCACAAATATATATACACCTAACATTGGAGTAACTAAATATATTAAGCAAATGCTAACAGATATGAAGGGAGAAACAGACAGCAGCACAATAATAGCGGGGAACTTCAATACCCCACTTTCAACAATGGATAGGTAATCCAGACAGAAAATCAGCAAGGAAATATTGGACTTGAGGCATACTTTAGGGCAAATTTAACTATTAGATATAAATAGAATATTCCATTCAACAGTAGAATACACATTCTTCTCAAGTGCACAAAGAACCTTCTCCAGGATAAATCATATTACAGGTCACAAAACAATCTTGGCAAATGTAAGAAGACTGAAATCATACCAAGTATCTTTTCTGACCACAATGGTATAAAACTAGAAATCAAGGACAGGAAAAAGACTGGAAAATCCACAAATATGTGAAGATTAAACAATATGCTCCTGAACAACCAATGGGTCAAAGAAGATAAAAGGGAAATGAAGAAATATCTTGAAATAAACAAAAAAGGAAGCACAACATATAAAATCCTATGGGATGCTGAAAAAGCAATTTTAAGAGGGGAGCTTATAGTGATAAACACCAACATTAAGAAAAATAAACATCTCAAATAAACAACCTGACTTTACACCTCAAGGAACTAGGAAAAGAAGAACAAAGTAAGCCCAAAGTTAGCAAAAGGAAGGAAATAATAAAGATCATAGCAGAAATAAATGAAATACAGAGTAGAAAGACAATAGAAAATATCAATGAAACTGAGTTGGTTTTTTGAAAATATAAACAAAACTGACAAAACTTTAGCTAGACTACCTCAGAAAAAAATGTAGAACTCAAACTCAGAAATAAAAGAGGAGACATTACAACTAATGTCACAGAAACATAAAGGATCGTAAAAGACTGCTATGAACAATTACATGCCAACAAACTGGATACCATGGAAGAAATGGATAAATTCCTAGAAAAGTACAACCTACCAAGACAGAATCAAGAAACAGAAAATCTGAACAGACCAATAATGGTAAAGGACTTTGAATCAGTAAAAAAAAAAAAAAAAAAAAAAAAAAAAACCCAACACAGGAAAGTCTAGGACTAGATGATTTCACTGGTGAATTCTATCAAATATTTAAAGAATTAATGCCAATTCTTCACAAACTCTTTTAAAAAATTGAAGAGGAAGGCACACTTCCAAACTTATTTTATGAGATCAACCTTATTCTTTTACCAAAGTCAGATAAGGACATTATAAGAAAAGAAAATTACAGACCAATACCCTTGATAATTATAGATGCAAAAGTTCTCAACAAAATATTAGCAAACCTAATTCAACAGTACATTAAAAGGATCCTTCACTGGGGCTGGCCACGTGGTATAGAAGTTAAGTTCGCATGTTCCACTCCGGTGGCATGGGGCTCACTGGTTGGGACCCTGGCCATGGACCTACACATCGCTTATCAAGCCGTGCTGTGGCAGGCATCCCACATATAAAACAGAGGAAGATGGGCATAGATGCTAGCTCAGGGCTAATATTCCTTAAAAAAAAGATATCATTCATCATAACCAAAAGGGATTCATTCCTAGGATGCAAGGATGGTTCACCATATGCAAATCAATAACTGTGATACACCACGTTCAGAAAGTGAAAAATAAAAATCATATGATCATCTCAATAGATGCAGAAAAAGCATTTGACAAAATAGAACATCCTTTTATGAAATAAGCTCTCAACAAATTGAGTATGGAAGGAACATACCTTATCACTATAAAGGCCATATATCACAAACTTACAGACAACATCATACTCAACAGTGAAATGTTGAAAACTTTCCTCTCAGATCAGGAGCAAAACAAGGGTGCCAGTTCTCACCACTCTTTTTTTTTCCCCCTGAAGCTTTTTATTATAGAAAATTTAAACAAAATTAGAGACAATACAATGAGCTCTCAGGTACCTGTCAGTCGCCTGCAATAATTTCATCATGTGAAAGCAAATTTGAAGTCATGATTTTACTACTTCAGTGTATCTAATTAACAGATAAGGAATTTTTCATGACCACAGTTCTGTTATTATGCCTGAAAAAAATAACCAAAATTCTTTAATATCATATATTATCTATTCTGTGTTTAAATTTCTTCCATTATCTCAGATGTCCTTTTTACAGTTTTTTCAAATCTGGATCCAAATAGGGTCCTCCACACATTGCATTTTGATAGATGTGTTAGCCTCTTAAGCTATAAAACTTTTCCTTCCCCTATTTTTTTCATGCCATTTATTTATTGAGGAGAACAAGTCATTTGTCCAGTAGAACCCCTTCCATACTGGTTTCAGTTGATTACATACTGTGGATATTTAAAGTTTTTTGATATATTGATTGATTGATTTTTAATTTTATTGCAGTAACATTGGATTACAACATTATATAGCTTTCAGATGTACATTGTAAAATATATTGAATTCTGTGTAGATTACATCATGTTCACCACCCAAAAACTAATTATAGTCCACCACCTCACATGTATACCTAATCACACCTTTTGCCCTCCCCCACCCCCTTCCACTATGGTAACCACCAATTCAATCTCCTTTGCTATGTGTTTGTTTGTTGTTATTTTTATCTTCTACTTATGAGTGAGATCATACGGTATTTGACTTTCTCCTTCTGACTTATTTCACTTTGCATGATATCCTCAAAGTCCATCCATGTTGTCACAAATGGCAGGATTTCATCATTTCTTATAGCTGAGTAGTATTCCGTTGTGTATAAATACCACATCTTCTTTATCCATTCGCACCTTGATGGACACCTAGGTTGCTTCCAAGTCTTGCCTATTGTGAATAATGCTACAATGAACATATGGGTGCAAGTGTCTATATACCTTTGTGTTTTCAAGTTCTTTGGATAAATACCCAGCAGTGGGATAGCTGGATCATATGGTAGATCTAATTTTAATTTTCTGAGGATACTCCATACTGCTTCCCATAGTGGCTCCACCAGTTTGCACTCCCACCAGCAGTGTACGAGGGTTCCCTTCTCTCCACATCCTCTCCAATACTTGTTGTTTCCTGTCTTGTTAATTACAGACATTCTGACTGGAGTGAGGTGATATCTCATTGTAGTTTTGATTTGCATTTCCCTGATAGCTAAAGATGTTGAGCGTCTTTTCATATGCCTGTTGGCCATCTGTGTATCTTCTTTGGAGAAATCTCTGTTCAGATCTTTTGCCCATTTTTTAATTGGGTTGTTGGTTTTCTTTGTTGTCGACATGTATGAGTTCTTTGTATATTTTGGATATTAACCCCTTATCTGATATATGGTTTGCAAATATCTTCTCCCAATTGTTAGGTTGTCTTTTCGTTTTGTTGATGGTTTCCTTTGCTGTGCAGAAGCTTTTTAGTTTGGTGTAGTCCCATTTGTTCATTTTTTCTTTTGTTTCCCTTGCCCAGTCAGACATGGTATTTGAAAATATGCTGCTCAGACCGATGTCAAAGAGCATATTGCATATGTTTTCTTCTAGAAGTTTCATGCTTTCAGGTCTTACATTCAAGTCATTAAACCATTTTTAGTTGATTTTTGTGCATGGTGTGAGGTAACCATCTACTTTCATTCTTTTGCATGTGGCTGTCCAGTTTTCCAAACACCGTTTATTGAAGAGACTCTCCTTTCTCCATTGTATGCTCTTGGCTCCCTTGTCGAATGTTAGCTGTCCATAAATGTGTGGGTTTATTTATGGGCTCTCGATTCTGTTTCATTGATCCATGTGTCTGTTTTTGTGCCAGTACCATGCTGTTTTTGTTACTATGGCTTTGTAGTATATTGTGAAATCAGGGAGTGTGATACCTCCAGCTTTGTTCTTTTTTCTCAGGAATCCTTTGGACATTCGGGGTCTTTTGTTGTTCTATATAAATTTTAGGATTCTTTGTTCTATTTCTGTGAAAAATATTATCGGGACTTTGATAGGGATTGCCTTGAATCTGTAGATTGCTTTAGGAAGTATGGACATTTTAATGATGTTAATTCTTCCAATCCAAGTGCACGGAACATCTTTCCATTTCTTTGTGTCTTCTTCGATTTCTTTCAGCAATGTTTTATAGTTTTCGGTGTACTGATCTTTCATCTCTGCGCTTAAGTTTATTCCTAGGTATTTTATTCTTTTGGTTGCAATTGTAAATGGGATTGTATTCTTAATTTCTCTTTCTGCTACTTCGTTGTTATTGTGTAGAAACACAACCACGACTTGACTGTATTCATTTATTGTTTCTAAAAGTTTTTTAGTGGATTCTTTAGGGTTTTCTAGATATA
Source organism: Equus przewalskii (assembly GCF_037783145.1). Taxonomy (NCBI): domain Eukaryota; kingdom Metazoa; phylum Chordata; class Mammalia; order Perissodactyla; family Equidae; genus Equus; species Equus przewalskii. The sequence goes on along the minus strand of NC_091839.1, from coordinate 31,251,653 downwards.
AAATCATGTCGTCTGCAAAGAGTGAGAGTTTCACTTCTTCTTTTCCAATCTGGATCCTTTTATTTCTTTTTCTTGCCTGATTGCTCTGGCTAGGACTTCCAATACTATGTTAAATAAGAGTGGTGACAGTGGGCATCCTTGTCTTGTTCCTGTTCTTAGAGAGATAACTTTCAGTTTTTCTCCATTGAGAATATTTGCTGTGGGGTTGTCATAAACAGCCTTTATTATGTTATTTTCCTTCTATACTCATTTTATTTAGAGTTTTTATCATAAATGGATGCTGTATCTTGTCAAATGCTTTTTCTGCATCTATTGAGATGATCATGTGATTTTTATTCATTTTGTTAATGTGTTGTATCACGTTGATAGATTTGCAGATGTTGGACCATCCTTGCATCCCTGGAATGAAACCCACTTGATCATGATGTATGATCTTTTTAATGTATTATTGTAATCAATTTGCTAGTATTTTGTTCAGGATTTTTGCATCGATATTCATCAGTGATATTGGCCTGTAATTTTCTTTTTTTTGTGTTGCCCTTGTCTGGTGTTGGTATGAGGATAATGTTGGCTTCATAGAATGAGTTAGGAAGCCTCCCCTCCTCTTCAATTTTTTGGAAGAGTTTGAGAAGGATAGGCATTAAGTCTTCTTTGAATGTTTGGTAGAATTCACCAGGGAAGCCATCTGGTCCTGGACTTTTATTTTTTGGGAGGTTTTTGATTGCTGTTTCTATCTCCTTATTGGTGATTGGTCTATTCAAATTCTCTACTTCTTGGTCCAGTTTTGGAAGATTGTATGTTTCTAAGAGTTTATCCATTTCTTCTAGATTATCCAATTTGTTGGCGTATAGCTTTTCATATTATTCTCTTATAATCTTTTGTATTTCTGAGGTGTCCGTTGTAATCTCTCCTCTTTCTTTTCTGATTTTATTTATTTGAGCCTTCTTTCTATTTTTTTTTGGTGACTCTAGCTAAGGGTTTTTCAATTTTGTTTATCTTTTCAAAGAACCAGCTCTTGATTTCATTAATTTTTTCTATTGTTTTTTTTAGTCTCTATTTCATTTCCTTCTGCTCTGATTTTTACTGTTTCCTTCCTTCTGCTGATTTTGGGCTTTGTTTGTTCTTCTTTTTCCATTACCCTTACTTGCTCTGTTAGATTGATTATTTGGGATTTTTCTGTGTTGAGGTATGCCTGAATGGCTATAAACTTCCCTCTTAGAACTACTTTTCCTGTATCCCATAGATTTTGTCATGTCGTATCTTCATTTTCATTTGTCTCCAGGAATTTTTTGATCTCTCCTTTGATTTCTTCATTGACCCAATAGTTGTTCGGTAGCATTTTGTTTAATCTCCACATATTTATGGCTTTTCTGGTTTTCTTCCTGTAGTTGATTTCTAGTTTCATATCTTTGTGGTCAGAAAAGATGCATGGTGTTATTTCGATCTTCTTAAATTTATTGAAACTTGTTTTGTGGCCTAATATGTGATCAATCCTGGAGAATGTTCCATGTGCATTTGAAAAGAATGTGTATTCAGTGGTTTGTGGATGGAATGTTCTATATATATCCACTAAGTCCATCTTGTCAAATGTGTTGTTTAAAGCCAATGTTTTCTAATTGATCTTCTGTTTGGATGATCTATCCATTGATGTAAGTGGAGTGTTAAAGTCCCCTACTATTATTGTCTTACTGTCTAGTTCTTCTTTGATGTCTGTTAATAATTGCTTTATATATTTAGGTGCTCCTATGTTGGGTGCATAGATATTTAGCAGTGTTGTGTCTTCTTGATGGGTTGTTGCCTTTCTCATTATGTAGTGCCCTTCTTTGTCTCCTGTTACAGTTTTTGTTTTAAAGTCTAATTTGTCTGATATAAGTATTGCTACCCCTGCTTTCTTTTCTTTGCCCTTTGCATAGAATATCTTTTTCCATATTTTCAGTTTCAGTTTGTGAGCGTCTTTAGTTCTGAAGTGTGTCTTTTGTATGCAGCATATATATGGGTCTCGTTTTTTTATCCACTTAGCCACCCTATGCCTTTTGATTGGAGCATTTAGTCCATTGACATTTAAAGTAGCTATTAATATATATGTATTTATTGCCATTGCGTTACTTTTTTTTCTGGGTGTTTTAGTATTTCTTCTCTGTTCCTTTCTTTTTCTCTTGCTCTCTTCCCCTGTGTTTTGATGGCTTTCTTTAGTAATATGCTTGATTTATTTTGTCATACTTATTTGCTTATTATATGTTTCTTCTTTGTGGTTACTATGAGGACATATATAATATTCTATGTCTATAACAGTCTATATCAAGTTGATAGCCTCGTTAGCTTAACCTCTTTCTAAAAGGTCTACTTTTTCTCGCCCCCTCCTCCCACACTTTATGTTTCTGAAATCATATATTATCTCTTGTTTTGTGTGTGTCTCTCCATTACCCTCTTATCTTTGAAATAGGTAATTTTAGTACTTTTGTCTTTTAACCTTCATTTATCTTCACAGGTAGTTGATCTGCTACCTTTATTATATTTTTACCTTTACCAGTGATTTTATTGCCTGATTTTTTTGAGGAGTTTTCTTCTTTTGATAATTTTTTATCCCTATTTGTGGTCATTGCTTTCCCATTTAAATAAGTCCCTTCAGCATTTCTTTTAGAACTGGTTTCTTGGTGATAAACTCCTTTAATTTTTGCTTATCTGGGAAGTTCTTCATCTCTCCTTCCATTCTGAATGACAACCTTGATGGATAGAGAATTCTTTGCTGTAGGATTTTTCCTTTTAGCACTTTAAATACGTCATGCCATTCTTTTCTCGCCTGTAGAGTTTCGGCTGAGAAGTCCACTGATAGCTTTATGGGCTTTCCTTTGTATGTCACTTGTTGCTTTTCTCTTGCTGCTTTTAGGATTCACTCTTTATCTTTAATTTGGGGCATTTTAATTATAATGTGTCTTGGGGTGGGCCTTTTTGGTCCTCTCTTGTTAGGACCTCTCTGTGCTTTCTGTACTTGAATGTCTGTTTCCTTCCTTAGATTAGGAAAATTTTCATCTATTATTTCTTCAAATAAATTTTCTGCCCCATTCTGTCTCTCTTCTCCTTCTGGGACACCTATAATACGAATTTTAGTGTGCTTGATATTGTCCCAGAGTTCCCTTAGACTGTTCCCATTCTGTCTAATTCTTTTTTCTGTTCTGCTTGGGTGATTTCCTCTAGTCTTTCATCTAGCTCACTGATCCGTTCTTCTGTATCCTCTACTCTGCTATTGAGTCCCTCTAATGAATTTTTCATTTTCAGTATTGTATTCTTCATTTCTGATTGATTCTTTTTTATATTTTCCAGTTCTTTGTTGATGAGTTCACTGTGTTCATCCAGTCTTATCCTAATATCTGTGAGCATCCTCATGAGAGAATATATAAATGTATCAAGTAAACAAGTTGTCCACCTTAAACTTATACAATGTTATAAGTTGATTACATCCCAATAAAGCTGGAAAATAAATTTTAAAAAAGGAAAAATTGAACTTTACTAAAATTTAAAAAAAAGACATTGATGCTTCAGTGTAAAGGGCATCTTTATCTTATGTCCCGATTGAATACTCTAAGGTAAAGCTTCAGTAGAAGAAAGCAGTAGCTTATGAACATCATGATGTTCAAGAACGGAATTGGAAATTGATATCTTCTTGACATTCTGGAACACTTTTCACTGCTGAGGAATCCAATGACTGAGACTCTTCTCTCCATTAAACAATATCACGACCTTTCACTTATTGTGGTAAAATAGGAATAAATTTAGGGAGGCCCAAAACTCTTGCACTGTTCTATAGTTTGTTTTAGGCATTAGCATGACATTTTAACAGTGTTAGATGACATTATACTCAGGGCTGTGAAAAAAATCTCATCCTCTCCATGAAATTTCTGAGAGGATTGAAACGTCAGGGAACAACGCAGATTGGAATTCAGATCTCTCCATTGCTAGTTCTCTTAGCACTTACACTTTAGTGCAGAGCTCTGGTAAAGGTTGCCTTAAAGCTGTCTGTCCCTTTCTGTCCCTATAACGTGTAGGGAAAACTCATGCCTTTTATTCTTTTTCTTTGATTTCAGACTCAAATATTTGTTTTACTAAACAAAAAATTCCTATCAATTCTTGCTGTAGAGTGCCCCATAGAGAGAGATGAATCCAAGTAGCTTCTGTTCTATTAAAAGTCCAGTACCATCTTCCGTAGGGTTATACCCCAAGAGAAATGCCCTGAGCTTCCTATATAACCCAGGTCTAGATATAATATATTGTAGCTTTTCTATTCACTTTTTTTCCCCCTCCCCAAAGCCCGGATACGCAGTTGTATATCCTAGGTGTCAGCTATGCCAATTCTTCTATGTGGGACGCCACTTCAGCATGGCTTGATGAGTGGTGTGTAGGTCCATGCCCAGGATCCAAACTGGTGAACCCTGGGCTACCAAAGTGGAACACACAAACCAAACCAGAGGGCCATGGGGCTGGCTCCTCTATTCACTTGTATCATGTCTTATTTTCCCGGTAACTTTCCCCTCTCACATGCCCAGGCTGTTCTTATTTCTTACCTGAAATTACTATGAGACTCAGCTAATAATGCCTGAAATATTCTTTGGTGAGATCTTGATCTTCTCTTCTCAACACCATCTATGTTTCATACAAGCTCCTAACTGGTCAGGCAGGAGAACATCAAGAAGGATTTTTCAATTTTTCTTATTATTTTCTCCCTATGGGTCTTCTTCATAGCAAACTTCTCACTTCCTTGGATCCAGCTTTTTGGTGTGGGAGATCATGACACATGGCTCTCTGAGACCTTGTCTCATCAACTGCTGAATCTCTTTGGGGCCTAAATATACTTGTAGTCCTAGAGCCATCACTAAAAGCAACAGCATGTGAGCTTGTCTCTTATTTATTTTTTCTTTCTTGTCCATCTAGTCTTTGTTTTAGAATGTGCTCACTTGATACAAATCAATTTGAGTTCTATATGTAGCTTAAGAACAGCATATTCAGTTAATGCAATCTCTACAATTTTTAGAGGGAAAAATATATTTTTATTTTTATGTACATTGAAACATTAATTGGAATGATATTGGTACTGCTTGTAAGCACCCTGATTCTTAGGGATCCCTGGGAAATCTGTTAGCATGACCTCACCTTGGGAATCAATTCCTTGGTGATGAGATCAAGTTCTTACAAGCATCACTATTGCTATCCCCAATGAGTGTAAGAGGAGAACCTCCGTGAAGAAGCTACACTTCATAGTCAGAACATAGTGTTCAGGAATACCTACTTAGTGATAGCTAAATTTTAAAGTTTTTAGGGTATTTCAAGTATGTTGTTAAAGAACCTCATGAGAAGATATTTTGTAAAATATCTTTACTGATCATTAACAAACCATAATGAAACCAGATTTCATCTTATATTCGTGTCTGTGGCTGAATGCTGCAAATCCTCCTATGTCTCAGGAAATTCTTTGCTGGGTGTCCTGCCTGACACAAATCATGGGCTTTGCCATGGTATGGGCAATCAAGATTACCTGAGTAGGGTAATAGGAATTGCTGCACAATTTTGATAATTTTATCCCAAGTGGTTATAGGCCACATCCCCTTAAAATATCCAAGGCATTGGAGTCCTTTGTAGAGTATAACTCTCTACACTTGAAATGTTGATGAGAATGTTATCATCTTCTGGTACTGGGCTGAGGAGTCACTTACATGAAGAAATATGACAACAGTCTGCAGCAAAAATTGCCTATTTTTTCTGATACTTTTGACAAGGCTTTGGCTTATATATCAATCAATATTTACATTCAAAGCTGTCTTTAAAATTTCTGTAACTTGAAATAATTTGTTTTCTCAGGTAAGGATGTTTAAATTCGTTTCTTTCAGAGCCCAAGTAAGGCAAGCTTGGGGACTGGTCTTCAAGAGAAGGCTACATTGAAAACAAATGAAGAAAATTTGGGATGATTGTGTAACCACTGAGAGTTATGTTGGGGTCATGTTGACCATGGCTGTGTGCTTAAAACACAGAATTATAACAGACATTATCCTTCCTTGGTCCTCTTGATCTTGAGACTCTTCTGGTCTATACTCTTTCCATAGAATCAACACTGGTTGTCATTCAAATGCTGCATCAATTGGGTAGACTGGCTACTTGTTCAAGGCTATAGGGTTGTATATAAAAGTTTGATGTGGAGAAAAGATTTAGAGTCCTCAGGGAAGCTGCAAGTGATGAAAGAGGGAATAAATTTGCATCATTTCGGTAAGTAGTTGTGAAATTTAGTGGAGTTGATTTTTAATGATCTTAAATAGACTTAGAAACAAGTCTTCTATTTTTTTTCTTTTTTGGCCTAGATACCTGGTAGTAATATGCTTAGATAAGATTTCCAAAAGGGATCGTTTTTCACATAACTAGGGCTATTCAAATATGCCTTGTAGTGCTGTTTAATATGTTAGAGCCTCAGATCCCTCTACTACAGAGCAGTGACCGGATTGTAGACGAATTTAGAGGTTCAGATAAGGAGAAACCATAAGATCACCATATAAAGCTGTATTTTTATTATACCTCAATAAACTTGATTTTAAAAAAAGGCCAAGTCATGTATTATTAAACACAAAAATAAATAAATTTTTGGAGCTGGCCTGGTGGCTCAGTAGTTGCATTCTTGCACTCCACTTTGGCAGCCTGGGGTTCACCAGTTCGGATCCCAGGCGTGGACCTACACACCGCTGTCAAGCTATGCTGTGGCAGGTGTTCCACATATAAAATAGAGGAAGATGGGCACAGGTGTTAATTCAGGGCCAGTCTTCCTCAACAAAAAGAGGAGGATTGGCAGATGTTCACTCAGGGATAATCTTCCTCAAAATAATAATAATGATAATAAAATAAGAATAAACAAATAAATTTTTAAAACTTAAAAAAAGTTGTGTTTTTGATAAAAGTTGATAGAATGTCCCATACTAATTCTACTGTAATAAGCGAATGAACCATTTTCCTCTTGTCATATGCATCAGACACCAAAATGTGCCAATGAGATGACTCTGGACAAACACAGTTGATATATTCTCTCCAGCCATCAAGAGGAAATGCAATGTGATAGTTCATGATAACTCTGGAACCAAACCACTTAGCTTTGAATCTTGGCTCTGGCACATATCAGCTGAGAGAGTTGGACACTTTATTTCATCAGTTTGGTCATTGGTTTCCTCATTTTAAATTGGAGACAATACTAATACCTACCTTACAGGGTTGTTGATGGAATTAATACATACAAATATTAATAATCAATATGTTATTAGCACACAGGGATGTGTCTGAGGGAGAGCAAACACAAAGGAATCCTTCACTATCATTATCCTGAAGAGAAGAGGAGCCAGAATGGGCTCGTAGGCTTTGATCAGTGCTTCCTCAGGGTACGAGGTGTGACGGCATAACTCACATTGCTTTTGTAACTGTTCCCACCTACCTTCCTTCCTGTCCTTAACAATTTCATGCTTTGATTCAGGTCCCATTTGGTTCCTGGTTTGTATCTCTGTTTGCTTTTACTTTGTTGTCTCCGTCCACTGTCACTGGTGCCAGAATGCGCCCCCTCTTTTGAGTCCTCCTCAAGGACTTTCCTTGGATTCATTCACTTCCCCTCAGTTTTATTCACTGTGCAATGTGTTCACTTCAGATGCCTGGGACACCTGGCTCTCAGTTGATCCAAGAGGCAGAGCATTAATGAGCAATGCGAGGACAAGAATTTTCCAATTTTAGACCACACCCCTGGCCCTGTCACAGCTGGAACTCCTTATTTCCTTTCTTAATAAGAGAACAGCACTCCAGTAAAGGGGGTTGTTGGTTTAATGAACTTGTGCTGAAGAAGTACCTTTGGCTCAAATAATGCATACACTCCACTAGTGGTATCTGGTTTTGTAGCCCTCACTGGATTGATTAAACAGGTGTACTCCTGATGTGCAGGTGATAGTGGCAAAGCAGGTCGGCTCCACATCCAGATGGCCTGGATTGTCATGTTGGCTCCTTCACAGCCTTGCTGAGTGATCTTGGGCAGGTTAACTAAGCAATCTTAATTAATCTTAAGCCTTAAATTTCTTCACCTATAAAATGGAGGATGATCATATTTCCTCTTAAATTTATTCTGAGGATGAAATGAATTAGTGCATGCAAAATAGAACAGAGCCTGGCATATGGGTTACTTACTGTTGCTATCAGAGATAATTTATATTATTAGTAGTGTTAACTTGTTAACTACCCTGTCCTTTTCAAGATTAGTGTGGAAGGGATCCTAGCAACCCATAGGGTTTATGGGCAGGGAATACGCTACCATTCCAGGTGCTGAAGAAAACTGTGGGATGATGGCAACAGTGCCAGCGAAATATGGACAGAGAATGATGGGCCTCCTGATAAGGCCCCAGCAGAACACACCCCTCTGCTGTGTCCACTTCTCTGAGTACGTGTTTTGGCTTTGCCACAGATGAGCCCCGGCCCCAGAGTTAGGCTGTAGAAGCTATCAAGTACCCCTAATGCACGGCATAGGGGCAAGTGCTGACTGTCTTCCAGTAGAAGTCAAAGCATGAATTTAGTGAGCAGATTTCAAACCTGCCCCAACCTTCTTTTTAGCCCCTGAAAGAGTTTGACATTCTCCACTGTGGGAGGGGGCTTGACACTCCAGGGTCACCCAAATATAGAGTGGGCTGTCTTGCTGTCACTGCCTAACCTGGTACTGTGCCTACTCCATAGCCCTTCTGCCAGTGGGGAATGAGCACTTTCACTCCACTACATATTTTGAAGTCATTAAAATGTTTGTGAAGGGGCCCGCCCGGTGGCACAGCAGTTAAGTGTGCACGTTCCGCTTCTCGGTGGCCCAGGGTTAGCCAGTTTTAATCCCGGGTGCGGACATGGCACCGCTCGGCAAAAGCCATGCTGTGGTAGGTGTCCCAAGTATAAAGTAGAGGAAGATGGGCACGGATGTTGCTCAGGGCCAGTCTTCCTCAGCGAAAAGAGGATTGGCAGCAGTTAGCTCAGGGCTAATCTTCCTCCAAATAAAATAAAATAAAATAAAATAAAATATGTTCGTGAAGAGTATATAATAATGTGTTTAATATTAATTAATAATGTGACTTTATGTTATAAAGTCAAGAAAGAAAACATGAAAAATTTTATAATATTATTTCTTTTTTCCCATCTCATTTTAAAAGTTGCCCCACTTCTAAGTGCCTATTGGCATCACAATACAAATAAGTGCATTTTAAGACATATATCATCTTTTAATAAAGCATTTGTTTACAATTGTATTTTGAATTAAAAATGAGCTCTTTAAATTCTTACTCATTTTTCTACCTGAACCCCTAATACAATGCTAGCACATAGCAGTTATAAAAGCTCACCGAGTGAGTGAATGAATGAACAAAAATCTTTGCAACTAAGGTTTATTTAACAATTAAGGTACACTTTCATTTTTTGAATATTTCGAACATCATTCTTAGAGGGATGGACGTAACTTTAGTCGCTTCTAACCCTAAGTCTCAGCAGTCGGTTTGTTTTTATAAGTCCACATGAATTAGACTAAATAACATCTGGCTTCCTTTGGAGAAGGGATGTCACTGCTCAGAATCATGGCCTCTTTTTCATTACATCGCCAATCTACACGCATTAAGCTTCTTAAGCCTAAGTTGGAAATTGATGTTTCCTCTCCTTCCTCATTTCTGCTGTCTTTCTATCACACTCTTGGTAGGGTTGCATTACCTCAGACACTGTTATCAGATGAGCTTTCCCCAGAGCTTCGTGGAAAAAGGCTATTGCTTTCCTCTTCTAGGATCAAGTGTCTCTTTATATGCAGACTTGTGAACTACAGCCTGTTTGGGTACTGTATTACATTGTGTGTGAAATTCTAATTTAGCCTCAGTTTTCAGCCATTTGTCCCCTTTGGTGATATTGATTTCTAGAGAAATTCTGCTCATTGATTTCTGACTGTTTTCCTGAGGTCTATTCTTGTTTGTTCTCTTCAGCATTTATGGAGTGCTTCAGAACTTAACATTCACATTCTTGTATACGCCCTTTAGGATAAGTCTCGCAACATTGTTGAAGTAATTCTTTGTGTTTTATAAATAGATATGAACATTGACAGCAAACAAGATTAGGAAAATGTATCCAGGAAGCTGCGGTGAGGATGGTGATTACAAAAAACTCTTGTTTTCTCGGGTACCCTTGGACAAGTCAATCAATATTCTCAGTTTACAAATTGTAAAGGAGAAAGTTTTAAAATAAGCCAACTTTTCTTTCCCTTATCCACCACTATGTTACAGAATTGTTGTAAGGATCAACTGAGATAATGGATATAAAGATTTCATAAAGGCTTCACAAGGGTGAGTTTAACTTGGGATAAAGAAGCAGTCATCACGTTTGATATAATCGAACTCAAATCTTGATAAGAAGTGTTAACAGTGAAGGATCACTAATGCTGACTGCAGGTTGAAATTTGTTTTCCAGTGTTTTTCAACCATGCTTGCATGAGAATCACCTGTATGTTCAGTAAAAAATGCATGAGATTCACAAATTTAAATAAAGTTCCTCTTAGATGTGTATCACCTCCTAGAAATTAACATTATCTGTGAGGATTTAAAAGTACCAAATTACACAGACCTGGTTTGAATCTCAGCACCACTATTTACCATCTTTGTGCTTTTGGAAGTTAGTTACCTACAATTTCCCCAACTATAACGTGGGGTAATGTGCGGTAATCTGTTTGAGGAGTAAATGAGAATGAAGGCCAAGCACTGAAAGCAGTTTTGCTCATATTTAGTCTCAGTCAATAGGGGTTATTGCTAATTTTCCTTTTGGATACATTTGACTATAAGTATTGATCTTATATTTAGCAATCCATCAATTGAAAAAATGGCCTCTTGTTCTTTTCTTGTTCTTGTTCTAGTTCTTTTTCTATTTTCCAGGCTTGTATGTTAGATGCTGGGGGTACAAAGAAGGGTGAGGCTGAATCCATGCATTCACTAGCTAGGATGAGGACTTGTTCATTGATGCACCCTACTGAGTAATGCTGTATTCGGTATATAGTCAATACACAATAATTTCCTAATTAAATGAGGTAATGTCTTCTAGTGCTTTTGGCTGAGGAGTAGATATGATTACGTAAACAGTTTTGCAAAGTTCACTGTAATAAGTGGTATAATTTAGGAATCTACTGACTCAATTTAATTTCATTTCATCATGCTATTGTGTTGTTTACTTGAATTTCATTTTCTTTATTTCCTCTAAATGACTTCATTGCTATTGGCTCTTAAGCTCTTCCAACAACTACAGTGCCTCTCAATTTTGTATCATGTAAAAATTTCATTAACTTGGCGTTTATTCCCTCTGTCTGATGTTGAATAACAACTGCTTTATTCAACAGTTACTAACTCCCACCCTCCCTCTGCAGCCTCCTCCTAGTCTGTTTAACACTGCATTTATCATTTGCTTTGATCTCTGGCCTTTGAGCAAATTTGAATCCTCACAACTAGGATTTATCAAAGGCAATTTTATAAGCTTATTTTCCAGTAACACAGTTAGGAAGAAACATATGAAACCTATATCAGTGCACATGGACGCTTGCGTGTGTGAGAGAGAAAGAGAAACACAGTCAAGTAAATCTGAATCAAATTGAATGACATATGTTTAATAATAATCATGTAATAAAATGATCTCAGGGGAAATTATTTTTTAAAGCAGAATGTATATTAGATCATGAATGAGGTCCTTCAGTCCCAGATAAAATAATATTAGCTAATATTTTGGAGTACTTATAGAGTGTCAGGTACTGTTCTGATTGTTTTTATGAATTAAATCAACATTTTAGGAGATAATTCTGGAAAATTCTTCCATTTACTGATGAAGAATCTGAGGTACAGATCAGTTAAGTAACCTGATCAAAGTCATAGAGCCAGTGAACACATGGCAGAGTTTGGATTCCATCCCCACATACTGGTGCCAGGGCTCATTTTCTTCTCGACTAGAATTTTAGCTGTTATAACTTCTCCTGCCCAGAGTCCATTCCTCCTCGTGTTTCTGGGAACAGCCTTTTGATTTAGCTTTGGGCACCATCACAGACCCACTAAAGAAAAACTCAGTATAACTATCAAGTTTCTAGACCTCTCTTTACAAAAAGAGATGTACCTGACCTGAGAGCTATACAACTCTTTCTCCCCTGATTTTTATCTTGATTGGAGAGCCATAAAGACTGAAAATAATTGGAGTTCATTCACCCTGAGGGTGGTTCCCTAAGAGACTCTATTAGTCCCAGCTTTTAAAGTCTGGAGAGTCTCTGATTTTTGGCCCTCCAAAGTCTGGTTCTTCATCATTTCCTTCAACACTCTGAGGTTATGGAATAAGAAATAAGGCCATGGATGATGATGCTACAGGCTATGCACTGCGCAACTATAGCGAGTACCAGGCTCAAGCAAAGACAGCCTTGTCCCTTACATCCTATCCACACACTCCTTTTTGTCTAAATTAGACATGATCAGTATCTATTACTTGTGATTAAGGAATCTTAATCCATCTTCCAGGGTACAATGGCTCTTATAGACTGAATTATGCTCCCCCCAAATCCATAGTCCCAAGCCCTAACCCCTAATGTGACTGAATTAACCCCTAATGTGGGCTTTAGGGAGGTAACCTCGCTTAAGGTTAAATGAGGTCATAAAGAAGGGACCCTAATCTGATAGGTCTAGTGTCTTTATAAGAAGAGAAAGAGACATCAGAGAGCGCTCTCTCTCTCTGCATGCACACGTGGATAGGCCATATGAGGACAAAGTAAGAAGGTGACTGTCTACAAGCCATAAGGAGATACTTCACCAGAGATCAACCCTGCCGGCACCTTGATCTCTAACTTCCAGCCTCCAGAACTGTAAAAAATAAATTCCTGTTGTTTAAGCCCCCCAGTCTGCGGTGTTTTTTTATAGCAGCCCCAGCTGACTAATACAACAGCCTTGAGGTCTTCCAGGTTTGGGATGATGAGCTGTGTCTCCTGTGCTGGCTCTCCAGGGGCTAATATCTACCATGGAAGGTTATTTTGCTTATTCCTCCCAGAGTGTGTCACTGTGTGCTAAGCAATCAGGAGTCAGTGGTGAACAAAGTAGACCCAATTCCTGCCCTCATAGAGGTGAATTAAAGTATGGAATGTTGGGGCCAGCCCAGTGGTGTAGTGGTTAAGTTTACAGACTCCACTTCAGTGGCCCAGGGTTCATGGGTTTGGGATCCCAAGTGCCAACTCATACACTGCTCGTCAAGCCATACTGTGACGGCATCCTACACACAAAAAAATAGAGAAAGATTGGCACAGATGTTAGCTCAGGGACAATCTTCCTCTCAAAAAAATGAATAAATAAAAGAAATAAGGTATGTAACGTTAATCTCACACACAGCTCCTTTGCTTCCTTAAGATTTCTGCTAAAATGTTAACTTAGCTGAGGTCTTCCTTGACCACCTACCCAAAGAAGCAATATCCTGACTATGAGCTTTACCTATCCTGCCTTGGTATTTTCCTTCGATAACATTGACTACCAGTTGATGTATCATATGTTCATCTCTTGATCTGCTCATCTTCTGTTTCCACTCGAATGCAATCTCTGTGAGTCCATGGGCATGGTTTTCTTCACTGCTGCACCTGTTTCAGTTAGACACTGTTGCGCATCTTAAGACAATATATTTCTATTAACTTGAATTAGGGAGTGAATAAATGAGGTACATAGCAAAGTGAAACCCAGTTAATATCAGTTCAAAATTTCTTTAACTTCTCTCTGTTCTTTCTCACTGTGTGAATTGCTTCTCTCTTCCATGATGTTTCTTTTCAGCACCATTTGTCTCCTCCCTTTTCACTCTCTACTTGCCTCTCTTTCTGTTTTTTATCTTCAAACGTGATTCCTCTGCTCACTCCCACTCCTATCTCCCTCCTCTTTTTGCTACCATCTCAATAACTGATCATAAGATAATGTATAAAGCATGTTTCAAATTACTTGATTAAGTGGATATTCATTCTTGTTAATTAAAAAGCTGATGAAGTCATTTAGTTAAAATTATATCTGTAAGGCAAGTTATATTTGATCTCCATCCTAATGGATTAGTGAACCATAAATTAAAAATAATGTTCCCTTGGTCCTATAACAACCTTAGTGCTTCACTCTGGAGGCTGTGATAGTCCCACTAATATAATTTTTTTTAAGTTAGACTTAGTTGTCAATATCAAAAATTGTTTAAGGTCATACTTGGGAAACTCTCAGAGCCTGGATTTCTGGCTCTTCCTGAGGAATCACATCCCGAATAGGCCCCGTTGCTGACTGAGTGCCAGCTGTCCCGTGTGATCTACAGCCCTCCCCTCCTCTTCACCCGACTCTCCTGATTGATTCCCTGCATCTGACCACATTCGTCCATTTGCATCTCATGGTTGGCCCCTGGAGGTGTGTGACATCATAACCCTGAACTATGCAAAGACATATTTTTATAGGATATACAATGACTACTTAAAAAAAGCTACTGCACTGTGTTAAACCTTCCTAGATTATTTTAAGAGGGATTTTAAATTGGAATCCATTTGGCACAGTATTATAATTAATTCCCTGTCAAATTTGTGGTTTTACTTATCACCCACCACCTTTCCTGTCCTCTAAATGGCTACAGCAAGGGTAAAAATCCCTCACTAAGATATCAGTGCTTCTTCAGGATCTGAGTCTAGAGTTATCCCTCCTCAAAAAGGGCTTTCATGCAACATCTCAATCTTACAGCTAATTCTGCTCTTCCTTTCCGTCCCAAGTTCCAAGAGCTAGGATCTCGCATTGTTTCTGGTGCCAGAACCACAGCTTGCAGCACCGTTTAAGTAACAAGCCTTTCTCTTCCTGGCCTTCTGCCTCTGCAATAGTTCCAAGATTGATGTCCCACCTGCTCTCACCAATTCTTGTAGGGACTAATTTCTTGCCTCTTAACCAATATACATGCATTTTATATTCTCTTTCTTGATGGAAATTTAGGAATACTTAGTCCTCTATGTTCCTTAACAAGTTGAGAAATAGACACTTAGTGCCAGATGAAAGCAAAGTGCAGCATCAGTCCTATTTCTTGTAAAGTTGAATTGGAGACTGTGACTATGGTCTCATTGAGAAGGAAGCTTCTTTCTCTCCCAAAAGCTAGATCTTGAGACATTTGTCCAGAAAGTAAGCATATAGAGGTTACCTTTATATGTGAAAGAGCCACATAGCTTCATAAAAAACATAATGTCTTAAAGGATGGATAGTTCCAGAAAGAAAGGAGGGTAGACAAACAGATAGACCTCCAAGTAGACCTTTAGAGGGTCCAGTTTGCTACCTGTGTCAGTGAGATAAAAGCCTTCCTTAGTGATTGGAATAGCAGAAGAGAGATAAGCACAGGCCCACTTTCATTATTTATTTTTTTAATGGAGTGATACCACTCAGGGTTAATGTGACTGTATATATCAGGCTTTCCCCATGTTCAAGTGGCATATTATTCTTCTTTGTAGACAGATGAGCTAAGGAACAGGTGTTAGAGAATGTCCAATACTACTCTCGCTTGGGTAACAGAGATCAATTAAAACCAGTAACATAAGGATAGGATGGTTTTTCCTCTGACATCAATAAAAAGTATGTGTATATTCTGTGTTCATTTTACAGGTGAGAAAACTACGCCTTAGGGATTTTCAGTAAATTTCAGGAGAGTGTATGCCTAATAAGCAGAAATACAGAACTTGGATTTGGCCTCTACTCCTTGTTGACTGACAACTCTGAATAGAAACACCTGCCTGCCTAGCATTCCATCTTTACTACTGTGGATGGAACCAAGGTTCCTACCTTATCCTACCCTGGAGGTCTAGTCTGTAGGTTCTTCCTTATCTCCCAGTTTGTTCACAATGACAACTGAGTCCCAGTTCTGGCTATTTCAATGGACTAATGTGCGTTGGAACAACATGGGGCATTAGAGAGAAAAATTAGAGAAATAACACTAATGTTTTTGTTTAATTTCTAGAATCCAGAGTGAGAATAATATTCTTTGCTCAAATTAATTAAATGTTTGTTTTGAGGAGTGGCCTCATGCAGAGAGACTGGGCTGTACTTTCATAAAAAGAGAAGCAGATGCACTGGTACAGAGAAATAAATTCTTTTGTTCATTCAGAGCAAAGACATATTTGTAAATGATAAAAGATTTGATTTATTTCACTACTTGAGAAAATACTCCACAGAAAGCAGCCACTTGTAATCTGTAAGCAAAACTGCCCTGTGGCTTTTGGATAGATTAATGATGGATTTACACTTTAAGTAATAACGTACTGAGGTTAAGTTTAGAAGATACATTTTAAAGCTAGATGTAAATCCTCTGAGTGATTTTGGTCCATTTTGTTTACAGCTGTTATCCCTGCAATTAGAATATTGGATAATGCATTTTAGATACTTAAATATTTGTTGAATGAATGAGTAAAATTTTGGAAGACTATTAGGACATAGGGCCTTGGGGCATAAGTAATTCACTAGAGTATGCAGTATTGTGATTGGATATTACTGTTCAGAATTTATTTCATTTTTGTTGCACTACACTTAGACCTGAGCACATCTCTGGATTAGCTGAAGGTGGCCATTACCCTCCAACGAATTTGAGCCCCTTGGAGACATCCTCTTTCCATTCACTTTAGATACCCATTTCCCTTATTTTCCTTCCTTTAGTTTTCCCTTTACAGTTCCAGAATCTAAAATGTGCTTTGAAGAAAGCCTCTCTAATTAATGTCATGTTGCATACACATCCTGATTTTTTACGTTTTTGTTAGGGATAAATATATAAATTCAAAATAAAAGAAAAAAAAGAAAAGCAATACCCCTGATTGAATTTCAGGTAAGTGACAGTAAGTATGGAATGTACTGGTGGAGCCACCAGATACTTGCTGGCCTCTCTGCCACTGCCCTGCAAGCAGATGCTTACTCAATCTGCATATTGCATTAGTCTTGGGACTGAGTTTGTGATCACTCAGACACACTTATTAATGTTATGTTTAAATATTTGGGGCTATTTAGGGCGTCTTTCTGGACAAGAAGTGCTACTCAACTCAAAATTATAATGTTCTGGCCTTAAAGGAATATTTATTAATTACAGGTTTATTAAGGTTCAAGGGAGAACCTTGAGAAAGAAGAGAGTCATCAAGATGTCATTTTTAAATAATAAATCCATCTAAGAAGATGGAAAGATTCATCACACTGAGGTAGCAGAGGCGATCATACAGACTGAAGCCACAGAGCAGAAGGAACAGAAATTGATTATGTATCTAATTTAATGAAGTGTCCATGAATCTAACTCCTGCAGAGATTTATAAATGCTAGTGCATAACCTGGGAAAATATGAGTCATTGCTTTAAATGTAGTCAGCCTGGTATTCACTCACTGAAGGAGGGAAATTAAAAGTTGATGAAGAGACACACGTGCTCTCGGCGCCTGCGCCGTAGCAGCCTGGAGTAAGTGCCCTTAGGCCGCCTCTCGCACCTTGACTCCTGCTGTCCGTGCAAGCCCGTTTGTGGTCTGTGTCCCGTGCACACCCGCCTGGCAAGCGACGGCGCCATGAGTCTGACTTCCAGCGTAAAAGTTGAATGGATCGCAGCAGTTACCTTTGCTGCGGGCACAGCTGTAATTGGTTATCTAGCTTACAAAAGATTTTATGGTAAAGATCATTGCAACAAATCAATGGTCAACCCTCACATCCAGAAAGACAACCCCAACGTAGTACACGCTTTTGACATGGAGGATTTGGGAGATAAAGCTGTGTACTGCCATCGTTGGAGGTCCAAAAAGTTCCCATTCTGTGATGGATCTCACACAAAACACAGTGAAGAGACTGGAGACAACGTGGGACCTCTGATCATTAGAGAAAAAAGACACTTAAATGGACAGTTCTGATGCTGCAAACCAACTTGTCGTGATGTTACCTGATTGTTTAATTAGAATGACTACCACTTCTGTCTAATTCACCTCCCTTGAATTCTTGATGTGGTGTGTTGCAAACTGCAGCTTTCATATTCATGGCATCTGCCTTACTTGTCGAACCATCGTGGTGCACATTTGTTTAAACAAAAAGAAAGGAAAAAGTAAAAACCAAAAAAAAAAAAGTTTATGAAGAAATAATGGAAATGACGCTATGCTCTTTATGGTCGCTGACTTACTCTGCTGTCAGACTCTGTGCCATTTCTAAATTGCCAAAATAGAGAGTTTGGAAACATGTGACTATTCTCCCTGACAAATTTCATTTTCTATGTAAGACTTCAATTCCTTTAAGTCAATAGTCAATGAATCTACTCCTTTCTTACCTTCTATGATACAAATTATAGCATCAGACACAGAGGAGTTGCTCAATAAATATGAACTTGTAGAAAGAATCAACAACCTTTTCCCATCCCTCCATTTTTTCTCTATTTAATTTTACATTTGAATATCAACTCTGCTAGTACTGGTAAAACAAAAATTAAAAGTCCTCTTAGGATTCTGTTTAAAATTTTTCACTAATGTCCCATATTCAGTTCTTCCGATTACACCAAGATTATATCTGAAGATTCCTGCATCAAAGGCATGGAACAGAACTGACTCTTTTTATTATTGAAGGTCTATTTGGAGAAAGGAAAGAGAGAAAATGGTCTGTTCAGGGCTGATGTTCTGCTGCGCAGTTAGTGGACGTTTCTGAGTCCCATGCTTTGGGCCGAGGGATGAAGGGAGAGCTCTGTAATGACCTTCCCGGTGGGCCCCGTCTCCAAGTTAGATATAACTCTGGTGCGGCCTCAGAAACATCTTCCTGATGTCTTATAGGTCTCAGTCCACGTCAGATGGAGGCCTTAAGAGGGTGCCCTCTCAGGGGCTGGGCGGGTCCGGAGGAAGCAGCTAGCCACCTCCACCCTCCAGCTCCTCCAGAAAGAACTCCTCGCATTAGCTCTGGGGCGTGCTCACACGACATTTTATGGTGACCAGTTCCTAGACTTATCTCAAACAGGTGGACATTAACAAGACTCGATAAGGGCATGAGGAAAGAAAAAGTGACAAGTGACAAGAAATTAGGGGAATTCGGAAGTTTCCCACTCATTTCAGAACTATTAAGGGGCAGGAGGCAGTGGGATTTACTGGGAAAGGGTGCAAGGTCTGGAGTAAGGCCACTTAGGTTTGAGTTCTGTTTGTGCCACTTATTAGCCTCAGCATCTTTGGGCAAGTTAGTTAAGCCTCATCTCCCCTAGAAGAGCCCTTACTTCAAAAAGTAGGCGTTGTGACCTTTAAGTGAGATAATATATGCAAAGTCCAGCATGTAGTAAGTGCTTGTATTAGTGTTCTCATTGTTTTGTTTTTTATGAAGACCAGCCTAACCAATGACTGCTCAGTAAATTCTCACCCACCCAGACATAATTCTTGCAATTTCTAATAAACATATCTTTTAATTACCGAAAAAGTTGAAGTTTTCTGATCTCCCACATAGCCCAAAATATGATTTTCGTTGTGTTCATGGAAAATATACCTGGCACAAGATGCATCTACAATCTCGTGGGTGCTTCTCATTGTTACATAAAACCTGAACAAAGGAGAAGTGTGAACAATGCTACAGATCCTGTGCCTGTTCTTCCCCCTCAGAGACTTTCAGAGTCTTCAAAACAGTATTTGGTAAGCCAGAGCACAGCCTGCAGTTTCTCATTTTCCTGGAGGAATGACAAAGTTGTATGCGTTTAATTGTTCCTTAAGACATTACCTTTTCTGGTGGGAGGGTGAAAACAAGGATAGTGTGTGAGCCGTGCTGCCCCCTCATTCAGCAGCACACCACTGAGAGAAAGCAAGTGGCCTGGAATGCTTCACAGGCTCTGCACCACTGATGCTCCTGAAGGACAGGGTATGTCTAGAGGCCTATCTGATAACAAGATCTGAGAGAACGTCACTTTCCTCTGGTTGTATTTAAAGTTACAAAGCGTGGAAAGAATATTGGCTTTCCAAAATGCAGCAGAGAACATTCTGTTTCTTACTTGTCCTAAAGTTTGATTTGGTTGTGTTGCAAAAAGAAAAAAGAAAGAAGCAAATCTATTTGGGGGATGGAATGTTTGCTTTCCATGTTTTTAAACTCACTGAGAGTTCTGTAGTTATCCTTACACAGTCTCGTGCTCTGTGTGTCTCCTGCTGTCTTCTGACTGTCATCTCGCCAATTCTCCCAGCCTTCAGAGAATAAATTTTCAAAACGTTGTTTATTTTTTCACCTCCCTGTTTTTTCTCATGCTGCTCACCCTATCTGTAATTCCCTCTCCATTTTTCTCCATCTATCCATTCTTCAAAGATCTAAGTCCTTCCCAAATATACCCTAAACATCTTAAGCCCGACTGAGCTCCTCCTCTGTAAACTGACATCTCTCATTTCACACCTACTGTGTACTACCTTAGGGGCAGGTCTGAGATTGTTTTACAATGCTATTGAATTTTCCATACAGTGCGACTTTGTTTTCCAATCCAGATGGTGCCACCCTGCCTTAGACAAGCAAATTTCTAAGCATTTCTTGCCTTTGAAACAGATGATTATTAGTTGATTTAGTCTGAGACTAGTTTTAATAAACTGCATTTTTACTGTCTACTTGGCAATGGGTCAAGAACGATTGGAAACACACTCTGATTTGTTGCTTGATTAGCTTCCACAGTGTTCACGTAAAAGTTGATGTCCCCTGGAACCATGGCATCTATGGGGAGGCTGCCAAATCACTTTTTGCTTCATCTTTGGTCCTGCATTGACTTATAGGCTCAAAGCACAGATTTGTATCTTCTTCCAATAAAGATGTTATATTTACCCTAAAATTTATAAAGGGATATTAGCAAATCAGAAGGAATCATGAATGTCGAGTTAATTACCTATTGGGCTTTTATAGTAAAAATAAAATTGAGACTGTAAGCTTTCAACTAATGTAACTAGTCATTGGTCTGAAAAAGAGTGGTCTGTGTTAGTGTGTCTCAAAATAGTTCTTGCTAACAGTATTTTCTTTGGATATATAGGTAAGTCATATATAGGAACTGGCAGTGCCCCAGAGGAGACTCCTTCTCACCTCAACACCAGGAGTGAACACTGTATAGTCCAAGCAACCCCTCTCTCCATGTTCACCTCCCTCCCCAAAGAAAACCCTCACAGCCTAACCATCCCTAACCTCCTGGAGCCAGTAGGTCTAATCTCATGCCCTTAATTCCTGTTTATGTCAGTATTCAGGATACGATGGACTCCCAGACCATCTCTTCTCTCCTAGGGATTCTCCTGCCAATGCAGTTTGATGGACAGTGAGGCCACAGTTCAGTTACTCTCCCTGCCCCTTCTCTCCTTTATTCTTCTCCATAGCATTTATCACTAGATGAAATACTATATTGTTACTAATTATCTGTCTCCCTTGACTTAAATATTAGCTTTATGAGGGCAGGTGTTTGTGTGTATGTTTCCATATCTCCAGTGTTTAGAATGTGCCAGCACATAGTAGGCATTGAATAGATATTTGTTGAATGAATGGATGCATGCGTGCATGAAAATTTCCCTGAAGAATTCGTCTACCACTGAGGTCAGGGCTCTGCAGGAGCCAGCCTCGCTGGGTGATTCCTGAAGCCCTTCTCCTCAGCTTCAGCTGCTTGTTTGCAGCTGCTACCACTTGGCTATTTCTTAAAATGTCTGTGAATGTTTCAAAAGCCAGCCCAATATTTAAACTCTTTAGCCAAGTCTCACTTCAAGGGCTCCATGGTAAGAAATAATCCAAGAGAAGGACAAACCTTAATGCCAATCGATGCTGACTGCATTCTTTTTGAAAATAACAAGCCATTCATTCATTCATCTGTTTATCCATCCATTCCACTATTCAACAAATTTTCATCCATCACATGTTATGGGCTGGAAAATGTGTTAGGTTCTGGGACAACAATGGTGTGCAAGGCCAGGACAGTCCTCATCCTCATGGAGAGTTTACAGTCTAGTGGAAATTATCTAAATTTCCAGCACTAATACAATGACTCTGTAGATTGGAGAAGATTACTTGTAGCATATTTTGTATTCTTGTGACAAAAGAATTATGTATTGTCATATTACTTACTATCCCTGTCCCTCTCTCTAGCTCTCCTACCTCATCTCTAACCCAGCACATTTTCTCATTGTATTTCTATGCCTGAAATGCCTTATATCCCCCCTTACCCACTGAGTAATGTTCTTTTTCTCCTTTTCCACGATAAACTACTATCTGTATATCTCTATCATAAATTTACCACATTGTTTAGTAATTATTTGCTTGTTAGTCTTCTCCCATTCAGTACAATCTACTTAAAGAAAAATATATGTCTTATTAATTATTGAATCTCTAACACTGAAGACACCCTCTTGACACATGGGACAATGTACGTATGTTAACCAATGCAAGACTAAGTGAATAAATGATGAATAATAGCTCCTTTCTCAAAAATGAGCTGTCTATAGGTGTGAGGTTTTATTTCTGGGCTCTCAATTCTGTTCCATTGATCTGTGTGTCTGTTTTTCTGCCACTACCATGCTGTTTTGATTATTACAAGTTTATAGTATACTTTGAAATCAGGAAGTGTGATGTCTTCAGCTTTGTTCTTTTTTTTCCGCATTGCTTTGGTTATTCAGGGTCTTTTATTGTCCCATATAAATTTTAGGATACGTTGTTCTATTTCTGTGAAAAGTGTTTTTGGGAGTTTGGTAGGGATTGCATTGAATCTGTAGATTGCTTTAGGTAGTATGTATATCTTAACTATGTTAATTCTTCCAGTCCATGAGCATGGGATATTTTTCAATTTCTTTGTGTCTTCTTTGATTTCTTTCAACAATGTTTTATAGTTTTCAGTGTCCAGACTTTCGCCTCCTTGGTTAAGTTTATTCCTAGGTATTTTATTCTTTTTGTTGCAATTGTAAATGGGATTGTATTCTTGATTTCTCTGTCTGCTATTTCATTGTTAGTGTATAGAAACACAAATGACTTTTGTGTGTTGATTTTGTACCCTGCAACTTTACTGTGTTTATGATTTATAATAGTTTTTTTGTGGATTGTTTAGGGTTTTCTATATATAAAATCATTTCATCTTCAAATAGTGACAGTTTTACATCTACCTTTCCAATTTGGATCCGTTTTATTTCATTTTCTTGCCTAATTGCTCTGGCTAGGACTTTCAATACTATGTTGAACAAGAGTGGTGAAAGTGGGCATCTTTGTGTTGTTCCTTTTCTTAGAGGGATAGCTTTCAGTTTTTCACTGTTGATTATCTGGAGAAAGGAAAGTATCTTCAATAAATGATGTTGGGAAAACTGAAGAACCACATGCAAAAGAATGAAAGTAGACCACTATCTTACACCATATACAAAAGTTAACTTTAAATGGACTAAAGACTTGAATGTAAGACCTGAAACCATAAAACACCCAGAATAAAATATAAGCAGTACACTCTATATCATAGGTTTTAACAGTATCTTTTTTAATATATCTCCTTGTCCAAGTGAAACAGACAAACAAAATAAACAAATGGGGTTACGTCACACTACAAAGCTTCTGCATGGCAAAATAAACCATCAATAAAATGAAAAGACAGCCTACCAATTGGAAGAAAATATTTGCAAATCGTATATCCAATAAGGGGTTAATATTCAAAAATATATAAAGAACTCACACAACTCAACAACAACAAAACAAAAAACTCAATTAACAAGTGGGCAGAGGATCTGAAGAGACATTTTTCCAAAGAAGGTATACAGATGGCCAAAAACAAAATGAAAAGATGTTCAACATTAATTTTTAGGGAAATGCAAATCAAAACTGCAATGAGATATCATCTCACACCCGTCAGAATGGCCATTACTAAAAAGACAGGAAGCAAGTGTTGGAGGGGATGTGGAGAAAAGGGAACCCTCATACACTGCTAATGGGAATGCAAACCAGTGCAACCACTATGGAAAACAGTGTGGATATTTCTCAAAAAATTAAAAACAAAACTACCATATGATCCATCTATTCCACTTCTGGGTATTTATCCAAAAAAACACAAAATCACTCATTCAAAAAGATATATGTGCCACTATGTTTATTGCAGCATTATTCACAATAATCAAGACTTGGAGACAACCTAAGTGCCCACTGATGGATGAATGGATAAAGAAGATGTTTGTATTTCCAATTGTTGCATAAGCATTATTCTTTTCTTTTTGTTTAAATCAGGATACAAATAAGTTATATACATTGAAATTCATTAATATAATCCTTAATTTCCCTCTATATTATAGGTCTCTTCTTCTGTAACTTTTTCCCTTGCAATCTATTGTTAAAGACACCTCATCCTTTGTTCTGTAGAATTTTGCAAAGTCTAGATTTTGCTGACTGCATTCCTATGGTTTCATAAGGCATGCCCTTCTGTCCTCTGTATTTCTTACAAATTGGTGGTTGGATCTAAGGAAGTAACAGGATTTAGGTTCAACATTAGTAGCAAAACTTTTTCATCATTGGTGGTTTGATCTTCCATAATGAAACCAATAATGTCTTATTGTCTCCCTTTTCGTGATGTCAGCAACTCTTGATGCTCAGTTTCTACATCAATTCATTTATTAGTGGTTGTAAAAAAGTGACATTCTAAAACTAGCTTTTTCCATTTATTACCTGAAATATTTCTATAAAGAGAAATTTTCCTCCATTTGCTCTTTGTTTACCAAGTGGTCCAACGAGTAGAGGGAAGTCAGGATAAATGCTAAATTCATTTCCTTTACTTACCAGTTTTTAAACAATAAGTTAGTTCACTAACATCCATCAACAATAAACTTTTCTTTCCCTTGTTTTGGTATCATAATGAACTAATAAGTTTAAACATATTTTCAATGTATTTTCAATACATTGCGATTATTATTATTATTCAAAGTGTCCCAACTTGGGCCAGTGTGGAACTCTTCAAACTGCCTTTGAGCCTTTTCCACAGGGCCCCAGTAGACTGTAATGGATTCCTTGTTGTTTGGTAGAAGCAAGTGCTACTAGCATATTTTATGTCTCAGTGCTGGAATTAGCTCTTATTCCAAAGAATCCTTGTTCCTTTTAGTGGGATTGATGTTCGGAAAACCTCCTCTACACACTAGGGGTGCTCATTGCTACTAGCTCATTACAATTTCCAGGCCTCTTCAGTAGACAGAAGAAGGGAATTGAATGTTTGTTTTTTAAAGATAAAACACTAAAGAATAAATATTGATAACTTCAATTAAAATGTACATTATAGAGTTTTTACTTAATTTCTTCTATTTTACATCTGTTTCTCCTTTCTCCCATGAGAGTCTTGACAACCACTCTGGGATGATAGAATTTGAATATCACAAACTCATTTACTTTATCTCATACTACATACACTGCTTTCTCAGAATAACAATGCCAGTGCTACCAGCAATAACATAATTGAAACAAGTAATTTTTTTATACTTCTCTTTTGTCTTCAGGGTATGTCCCTCTAGAGATAACTTACCAAATTACTCTGTTGTAAAGTCATTTGGAAAAGATGTTTTCTGGGTGATTATGTTACTAACCAGAGAAATATTTGGGTTGATTTGTTTCATTTTATATTTTTGGGAATGTGTTTTCAAATTTAATTTTGTTTTATATGTATCCATAAATGTTTTTAGAGTCAATAATAAAAAAATAATAAATAATCAATGAAGCATAGCTACTACCCATGTCCCTTCTAATTTATTCCCTGAATTCTTCTATAGATAACTGTTAAAACATGTGTTATGGCTTATCCTTTAACTTTTTTAATATAGCATATATCTCTATATATACATATATGCATTTTTGTCCTTTCTTAAACAGATATTGTATAGGTAGTCTCTCCTCTTTCTCTCGGTTTTCTGTTTGTTTGCTTTCTCTAGTCGTTCTTCCTTTTTCTAAAGAAGGATTATATTTTTGTTTCAATGGCTACCTTTAGGGTAATACCCTTATAACACTCTTAACTACCCCTTTTCAGTTATTATCTATTGATTAACATTGATGATCAATATTAAAAACTAACTAGGAGCCTTATTTTTCCCCTTGTACCTACTATCATTTTATATGTGATTCTTTGGTTTGGGGCTTTCTTCTTCTGGCTGCTCTGTCTGTTCTTATTGAGGGATTCAAGGAGGTTAAAGAGCTATGCAGCTTTCTCTCTGTCTTCCCAGTTAGTACAATAATGTGTAACTTATTTTGCTATCTTCAGTGAAGGACATTGTTGGAAATTTACTGTACGAATAAAGAAATCAAATTTATGATTTGATTTTCTCCCTTGTAGCATTTCCAATTCAAAGGGAACCAATTTATAAAAATGCTATAATCAGAATAAAAAGGGAAATAACTTGTGATTCGTTTTTGAGGAAGATTGTAGATTCCTCTTTTTGAGGAAGATTAACCCTGAGCTAACATGTGTGCCTATCTTCCGCTATTTTATATGTGGGATGCCTGCCACAGCATGGCTTGATAAGCGGAGCATAGGTCCACACCCAGGATCCAAACTGGAGAACCCTCGGCCACCAAAGCAAAGTATGTGAACTTAACCGGTTGGCGACCTGGCCGCCCCAGCTTGTAGATTCTTGCTAGTCACATAGTAAATGTTCATCAGATTGAGTGTTTAACATTACAAATTTCCAGGTAATTACCTTCTCTTAAATGTTAAAGTGCTCTAGTAGTTTCATACTTTTGATATTTGTCAAATGTAGCCCAGGTTATTTTGCCTTTGTTCCTTCATTTTTAAAAAAGTTAATCTCATAATTAACAAAAACTAATTATAAAGCACTTTATAACTCATGAGAGCTGGAGACATACTGAATGATAACTGTGAACTCTGTACGACTTTTATAATTTGTAAAATTTTATGTTAGATAAAACAATTACCCTAGAAACTGATGGATGGCTGCACTGTGATGAGCTCAGTAAGGGTGTGTTAGATTGAGGGGTCTCTGAAGGGGAAAGTATAAGAGGGATATAAGCTGATTGCAGTGGGGACAGAGCCTGTGTATTTTCCAATCAAGTCCCGTCAGTAATCAAGCACATCTTTTGCTTTGGGTGACCCTTCTCCAGCTTCTCCTCTCAGCATTTGTATGGTAGAAGAGACACACACACAAGTTCTCCCCCTGCTTCTGTTGAATTCTGGCACTGTGTTTGTGCTCTGGCCTGAGTCGCAATCATTTGATTCCAGGAATGTGATTCCCTTATTAGGAAAACTAAAAAGAGGAAATCAGACTTCTGATGGCAAATACACAAAATGAATCCTGTGATACTCTTTTAAAATAAGAGAGAATTCTCTTGACTGTTTAGTACTAACACAAATAGCAGGTAACAGAGAGTCAAAGATACCTGTAAAGGCAAAGAATATAAATTTTTCCTTGTGGAGTTTACCATGCATGCTGTTGGAAGAGTGTCTTGTGCTATATACATGAGGCACCAATTAGGAGAATGTGTATGCAATAAAAGTTTGCCTCTCCCTCTGTCTTTGTCTTATAAGGTTGAGCAGGAGATGAAGAAATACCATCTTGGATGACATTTTCTGTCACACTTCATTGTTTGCACTCACAATTTTGTCCCCACACCCTTCCCAAAATGCTACCAAGAAACTTTTTGGCTGATGCAGCTCAAATGGCAGATTACTTGCACCTTGAATGTGAGTCCTGTGATGCTTCATTTCTGAATGGAAATTTGCGTTGCCAGGGTCCTCGTCTGCCACCAAGAAGGAGCCAGACTCTCCATGACTCCTGCACTCCTGGGTCACACCAGAAGGGGAGGGGTTAGAGCCTTTGGGTCTTATCTGAGCCTTAGCAGTAAGCCTGGGCTTCTTGCCTCCCTCCTGCTGGACTGGTTAACAGCAGAAATTTCCCAGACAATGCACTCTGCGCTTTTTGGTGATAATTTCTCTTTCATAAAGGCTGACATAATGACAGTGCCACCTACTCACAGTGCAGTGATAATGAAGGTGATGTTTCCAGAGAATGACATACTCTGCAGCTAGCATGCTCAGCAGAGGCAGAGAATAGCTGCACTATCTCAAAGCCGGCTGATGCACGCTGATAAAACCACCCAAATATCATTGACTTGCTCCTGGGCATACACTTGGGAGACTTGAGTGGTTATTTCTCACCTCCTCTCACACCACAGCCATTGTCTGCCCTCCCCTCCTCCTGACTTGATTTCACCTGACAACCACAGCTTATTGCTTCAGCCACATTGGCCTTCTTTTGTTGACTTCATTGCACCAAGCTCCCTTCCTACATCAGTCTTCTCAGACTTTCCTCTTCGCTTGGAATTCTCTGCCCCAGATTTGCCACTAGATTTTCCCATGAACACCTTCTCTGGTTGGTCAATTCTTACAGAGGCTTTCTCTCTGGATCTAACATAGCCCTATTCACTCCCTAGCACACCATCTTATAGTACTTCTTCAAATCATCTTAAATGATACTGCTTATTTATTGGTTTAATTATTTTGTGAGCTGAGTCCTCCTCTGCCCAACACAAACAGAATATGTGCTTCATTAAAGGAAAGTGTCTAACTTGTGCACTGCTGTGTCTGCAGTGCCTAGACTAGTATGCACTCAGTAAATATTTGTTGAACAAATGATCACTCCATATTTTCTGCCTTTTGGTGCAGATGGAGCTCTGAAAAGATAGTTTAAAATCAATAGCATATGATTTTTCTTGAAGATAACTCTTACAGCAAGTATCAAATGGCTATGCAAAATATGAATGCACTCCTGTGAAAGTCAAAATTCTGATAAAGGCCCAAAGACACATTAATGATCCCTGGAGGAATCCATATGGATGATGTGGTTCACATTAAATGACTCGTATCAATTGGCCAAATGGTATTGATGACATAGTCTCCACCCCTCCATTGTGAGCTAGAAAAGAGTATAAATATTTTCGTGGTGTTAGTAAATTTGTGTTCTTATATTGGGTGATTTTGAATTGTTGATTTTATTTTTTGGTATATAACTTACGTGTATATATGTTTATGTCCTTCGGTATATTTCAAAGTAAAGGAGATCAGAGTAACACAGTGATGGTTTGTTAAATAGAGATTAAAAAGACTCATTACCTGCCTTAAATGGCTTTCAGTTTAATACAGCAGTAGAGCCCTGAGGAGGAGGAAACCTTGGGACAATCCTCTCCCGGCTTCCTCAGATTTAATTCCCTCTATTCTATGACTTCCTAGAGTTAATCATACACTGTTGGATAAAATGGTAGGAGCATCTAGAGTCCCCTCCTCAATCTGTAAAGGGTTTTATTATGTTGATGTAAATGTTGGTCTAAATTTTGAAATAGCATAATTGAGTTATTGGCTGGAGTAATTTGGACAAGTGAACCGAATAACCAACTAGTTACACCAAAATGACTGGCAGAGAACTCAGTTGCACTCAGCCTTATAAGAAATTGTACATCTTCAGGTTCTTCTTCTTTGTGGCTCTATATAACTATGTAACAGTCCCAATTTTGCAGCCATGACAACTACTGTCACTCTTGGTAACCACAGTCAGAAAGGGTGACTGGAATTAGCTGATTTAGCATCATATTGGAACCAAAGGCTGACGGGATGAGCTCTGATATTCCCTCCTCTCCTTCTGTGTGTACTAACTATTGCCTGAAAATGTGGGAGAAGCCCTCCAGCCAAGACCCACTGTCTTCTTCTGGCCCATGGATTTTGGGGAAATGGCAATAAAGTCAGGGTATTTTTCTTAAAAATATGAGTACTTATTTTGTCCTTTGTCATTAGAAACAGATGAAAGTTCAGAAGAATATTAGACACAAATATGCAACCAGATCTATGACCTGGTCATAACTGATAGACATAGTTGTACCCTAAATTTTCTTGCTTACCATCTAAAATGTCTGTTTGGATAACCCAATTCCACAGTTTATTGAGAATAAGACTGCCATAGAACTTTAAAGGACTATATAATAGTCTGACTCATAATTTTGGAAAGTGTGAAATTTACCTTTTAAATATTAATTTTTCCCATCCCAGATGTTTAGTGAATTCAATTAGGGCAAACTCTTTGTCAATAATTGTGACCTGGCAATTAACACAGTATCTAAACTTCAAACACCTTTCAGGCCAAGAAATTTTCCAGAGTGTTGTTCCAAATCATGATGTCATAATTCCAGTGAGGATATCTACTTAATAATGTTATTTTATCAATGTTGTTTAAGATGGAAAAAGTATTCAAAACTTCTACCACAAGGCAATAAATAGAACTTCTTATTGCTACTTCAGATTTAAAACTGGGTTGAGTTACTAGTTCCAAGTTGAGGAGATCTCTGAAAGCCACATAAAAATTAGTGATTATTGTTGGAACTGTATAGTTTAGTGAAATAACTTGTAGAAAATATAAAGATTTGCATTCCCACAAATGAAAAATAAAATAGAAGATCTCTGAGAATTTCCAGCTTTAAATCTATGTCTATATACAATCTTTTCACATGAAAAATTAAGACTTTTGCATTTACTCTGAATTTAGTCATTGAGAAATGTAATAAAACATTATTAGTCTAGGTAGAGGCATCCATTTGCCTTTAGGACTTAGGATCAAATAAGTTTCCATGTCAATAATTGTGCCTGAACTGTTGGACCTTGATTATCTATACCTTGCTACAGCACATTGATCTCATTGGTTAATGTGAGGAAAATCTATGATTTTCCTGATTGGTTCTATTCCAGCAGCAGAGAGGGGATGGAAAGGAGAGAGCCTGAGGCACAGATTGATTGGGTCTATGAATAGGGAAGGTGAATTTAACCAGAGAAGTAAAACCATCAGTGGGAGAAATCCTTGGAGTTGGCATAACCTAGGCAGACAAAATGATTGATGATACAGGATGACACAAATACTGCTTGTTAATTTCAAGATTTAGTCTTGTGTTTTCTCTGAGAATAATTTCTCACCCTCTTCTCAGAGCTCACTATGATCTGGTATGAAGTCTTTGAAGATATCAAGTGAACAAAGAGATTAAATATCATTGGTCTTATATTATGAGTTATTAAGAGTGTCTATTTTATTTTGCATTGTTCTCCAGATGAGGAGGCAGATTTGTTTTTACTTGATACAAGTTGAATCTCTAATGCCTAGTATAGTGCCAGGCATTTGTAGGCACTGAGTAGATATTTGCTAAATAAATTCATAAATGACTGCCATCCTTAGGGTATGGTTTTGGTGTCCTAGTGGAAAGTACATTTAACTTGAAACTCTGCAAGATTCCTAGGAAGGTTGTTTTGGGGTGTGGGGATGTCAATTTAGCCCAGGGTGGGTTAAGGGAAGCAGGTCCATCTGTCTTAAATGAGGTAATCTCTTTCAGGATACCTAAGAAGATCTCCGAAAAAATGTTATAATTTTACAATCAGAAAAATATAAAACTGCTGCTACTTTGGAAATAAAAAATACTTTGAAAAAATAAAAAAAGGTTTAAGGGAAATCTGTAATTAAGAATGAGTCGTTTAAAATCAACAGTCTATTCACTGAGTTTGTAGCTTTTGGTATGGATGCCTTTATCATAAGCCAGTGTGTACATTACATACCATAGTCGTAGAGTGACAAAGGAAACTTTCAAACTGAGATAAGCCAAAAAGACAGGTTGACTCTGTGTAGTTCTAGTCCCCAAAATAAATTAAACTTTGATACTTTCCTGAAAGTTACTGACTGACTTCCAAAACAAATAATCTTATCCCTGACTTTCATAGTGCTGATGTCTAAATATAAGAAAATCTTTGCAAATATAATATATATTTGAAGAAAATTGCTAATTTTCTATCATAAATTGAGTAACTGTAAGGGAATCTTTGTTATCTTATAAGGTTCTTTGTTTCTAAATTTTCTTTTTCTTTTCCTTCTTCTTTTTTTGTTAATTGGAGATCAACTTTTAAAGCCTGGACTCCCTGTAAAAACTTCTGTCCAAGTTTTTGCTTTTCTAAACAACTGTATCTCTCCAATACTTCCTTCACAAGTAAAAAGTAATGATGATAAATAAAATAATTCAAATATACTAAAATGTTTTCTGAGAATGTTGTACTGTAGGACAACATCTGTGTCTAACATGTCTTAGAAAAGACAGATGGTTCATCCTAACGCAGGACTTTCGTGAAGCTTGGTTGTAGTATTTCCTTATAAAAGTGATAAATTAATAGTCAGTAGAATAAAAGCAAGATAGCATTTATAATAGTATGAAAAGCCTTATTAAAGGACATAAAATCAGGATAACTGGACAGATACAGCATTATCGTTGCTGGGCTCATTCAGTAGTACAGAGATGTCCACTCTTATGCAAA
The DNA here is from genome assembly GCF_037783145.1 of Equus przewalskii. Classification (NCBI taxonomy): domain Eukaryota; kingdom Metazoa; phylum Chordata; class Mammalia; order Perissodactyla; family Equidae; genus Equus; species Equus przewalskii. The sequence continues at coordinate 31,219,342 of NC_091839.1, read as the reverse complement.
ACTATAAAGCAATCTCAAGCAAAATCCTGACTAGATAATTTAGAAACCTGACCAAGACATTCTAAAATTTGTATAATTAACAACAAATAGATAAGTCACTTAAAAAAAAAACCCAAAGAGTGAGGAATTATCCAACTAGACAAAAAAAAAATCTACTTAAAAATGTATGGCAATAACACAGAATAAATTAGTGTAGGAACAGAAAAATAGGAAAGTGCAGCGGAATACTGACCTCAGAAAGACAACTAAAAAAATATATGAAATGATCAAGGGTAAAACTAGTGCTACAACAAATGCGCGAAGACTGGGAAAGCTGACTTCCATGTGAATACAGCTAAAGTGAAGGCCTTACCTTATACTATGTGGAAGAACTTTAAATGGAAAGAGTAAAAGTATAAAGCCAACGGAAGAAAATTTATGAGAATATCTTCATAAATTAAGAGTGAGGAGAGATTTCTTTTTAAAGATCTAAAAATCAAAAATCATAAGGTGAAAAATTGATTTGTTGAAATTAAATAAAAGCTTCATGTCAAAGAAGGACTGCATAGACAAAATTAATAGATAGATGATTGTCTAGGAAAAGATATTCATATTTTTTTAAAACCAAAAGGGGATTTATATATTTATATTACAGTGGAGTCGTGGAGTCCTTCAAAAGCCAAGGAAAAATAAGGAAGGATACCTAATGAAAAATGGTCTAAAAGTAAGAAGATTTTAGTAGGTAATTCACAGATGGGGAAACTTATAGATAAGAAGTATATGACGATGCTAAAACTCAGTAGTAAATTTGAGGAATTCAAATTGAAATGAGATAACATGCACATCCATCAGAATAATAAAAATTAGAATATAAGCAATAACAATTGTTGACAATAACTTTTTTAGGAAAGAGAATTATCATGCCCAGCTTGTGAAAATGTGAATTGGTATAAATCACGCTGTTTTTGGAAATTGATTCTTTGGAATACTATCCAGTAATATTTAACAGAATTAAGAATGCATATAATCTGTCCCCATGTGTAGCACCCCAGCACCACAATTAGTTAAATCAATTAATTCACGTACAGGTTGTAAGAAACATAAAAATATTTTCTCTGATTGTATTCAGGGAGGTAGAGAGCTGGAGGCAAACTAGATGTCCTTCACTTGAGGAAAGGACAAGTAAAAAGTGGCCTTTGCATACAATAGTAAGCACTGCAACACACCAACACGCTAAAGGTGCACACAATAGCATGAGTAGGTTTCTAGTAATAAGTGAAAAAAGAAACAATGAGATTTATAGAATAATACCATTCAAAATAAACAGTGCTACTTATTATATAAAGATATATGTATATTTAAGGAAATAAGCTACTTGATAGGTTCTTATAAAATACAGAGGGGAGTAAGGATTAGTAATGAGAGTGGGAAAATAATATAAAGTAAAACAATATAGGAAAAGTTGCATGGACTGGTGATGAGAACATGCTGTGAAATGAGAGTATAAGCATCACAACCCTCTGTGTCTGGATGCCACACCCTCCCCCATCACAGATTCTGTGTCAATTCAACTTCCTGAAGGTGAAAATGAAAGTAGCACTCTCTCTCTCTTTCTCTCTCCTCTCTCTCATCATGAAGAAAAATGAATTTTGACCAATCTTCTACAAACACTGTGTATTCTCTCATTGTCTAGTCCCAAGAAATAACTAAGTAACGGGGCTTCCTATCTCAAGCCTGGGCTCTTGTGGTTCACCTGAACTGATGTGAGGGGGCCCATTGAAAGAATGAATTTCTGGAGTTCAGCTAAGAGTGGCTTTAATTCTCTCCCTGAATGCAACAATTTTATTGCTCATTTCCATTTCTGTGGTAAAGGATGAACAAGCCATTATACTGACCTCTCTCAGCCAACATCAGTATTATCATTTTCATACGACCTCAGGATGACAAAGTCTGTGTGGTTTTGTTTTTATTGACCACAGGCCAGGCTCTTTTTGGCAGAAAACTCATGATTCTTACTACTTTACATTAAAAATAGAAGCCCTGCATAACTCTGCTAACCATCCAAGATCCATGTGGGCTTTTTGAACTTGTACTTGCCACAGTACTCAATTACATATTCATCTATCTTTCATAAATGTGGAATTAAATGTAAGGGCATTTTTACATAGGAACCGTCTTGAAAGAATTAACTATTTCTAATCTCCATTCATGTCGTCAATTGTTTCTAATTGACCTATTTTGAGAACCAGATATGAGTATCCAATTAACCTTAATAGGAGATAGCTGTCCTTAATTAGAAGTGCCAAGCTCTGCTCTGAATTCCAATAAAGAAAAAGAAAACTCTCCTCACTTGTCTTCTATGTCTAAATGCAAATGCGTGCCTATACTTTTTTCTGTTAACAAAAAAGAAAAAAATGGGAATTTGAAAATAAGACATAACCAAAGAGATCCCAGGAAATTTAGTGCAATATAAGTCCTGGTTTCTTTCTTGTGACCTTATAAGTTAGAGGAATGGTTATTTGATTAAGCTTGATCTTCTAGACAAGTAATGATTTGGATCCAAGCTCTGTGACCAGCTAGACGTATTTCCTTGAAAAAGAAATGGGCAACTTTCTGAGTCTGAGTTTCCTTAATAATAAACTAAACACAATTTTTTTCAGGTTTGTTTGAAAGATTAAATGAGATAATGCATAAAATATCTACCATATATAACAAACAATAAGTGTATACACTGCAATAAACAGTATGACATTTAAAATTATTTTTCCTCTTATTTTCTTTAGTGTCTCAATGTGTATATTAGTTTGTCACTTTTGTTTGTTTGTTTGTTTTGTTTTTATTGGGGAAGATTCGTCCTGAGCTAACACCTGTGCCAATCCTCCTCTATTTTGTATGCAGGTCGCCACACAGTATGGCCACCGACAAATGGCGTAAGTCCAGGCCCAGTAACTGAACCTGGGCTGCTGAAGTGGAGCACGCTGAACTTAACCACTAGGCTACAGGGCTGGCCCAGTTTGCCACTTTTAAGAGTTTATGGCATATGCAAAGGGTAAAGGAAATAAGAAGTGTTAATGGCAATTTTTGAAAGATGACACCTTAATAACAGAATATTTGCAAATTTTGCTCTTTTTGGCAAGTCATTATTTAAAGAAACAGTAATAGCATCCAATCTGCATAAATGGGATCCTAAAAGACTCCTTTCAATTTCCTTCATCTTTAGTTGCTGATTTGTACCACTTGTTTAAGATTGCACTATAATGACAATATCTCAGAACTTACCTCAACCAGCTTGTAAATAGTTTCCTTTATCCTAGTGATTTTTTTTAAGAGCATGAAATTATTGCCACTGAACTTTGATTCTTTTTAAAATAACCGTTATCTGAAAATAAGGTATTTGTTATTGAAGTAGAAAAATATTTGTATCATGCAAGAACCATTTGTAAATATTAAGTAAAATGAAACATACTATAGAAGGTAAGTAACAAAGCCAACATTTGCACACTTACAAATAAATATACATTGGGAAATGATTTTCAATAAAAATGTGCATGTGAATATTTACAATTTGCAGAAATCTGCTATTGCATTATATATAAATTAATTGCCATAATAATGATTCATCTGAAATGAATAATATTAGGAAAACTGTTTTGCTTGCTGGATATCAAGGGGATATTTTCATTTAATGAGCTTCCTGGTAGGGGGCAAGACTTCTTAATAGTTTTCGGCTGATGAGGTGACCATTTACATCTTCCATATCAAAGTACATTGAAAAAGGTACATTTTCCCTTATCACTTTCACTTAATCCCCTGTACAAGAGACTTATTTCATTGTATTCTATTCCATTAGAGATCTAGGAATCCCTCATTAAAATATAGGCACCCCTGGGACTAACCAGTAATTATCCATTAACATCAAAGCATGGGTCATGGCTTTATTTGCATTCCTCTAACTGGGCCCTGCAGGCCATGTAGAGAAACAATTGTCCATGGATCTCTTACATTTTTACATGTCTTGAAAGTGAAGGCACTGATTGCCTTTTGTTCTGGATAATCTTTTCAAGGATGTTTCTATAGTAAACAGCCTTGGAAGATAGAGACAGTGTCTCCTTCCAAAGCAGAGATGTTGCTTTCTGTCCATTATAATAAAGATTGTGAGTTCCATCAGAGCAAAGGTAAGATTGGTTTCATTGCAGCCCAGTGTAAAATATTGGAATTTATTAAGCTTGGGGTTTCTCACAAAAAGCCCACTGTGTCCACAGCATCCACCTAGGCTGCTACATATCAACTCCATGTGTCTTGAGGGTCAAAAGGAACTGATGTGACCATTAAGCTCATGCTGCTTGCTGTGCTGCGAATGATAAAATCTTTTGTCTCTGATCCGTAGTCTCACATTTTCTATTAGTGTCCATGAAACTGAGGCTCACTCATTAGCTTCCAAGTATGGTAATATCAAAGACCCGTCACAGACCCTTCACAGTCTTGACAGGCCATAAAGGAGATACACTGTGGTGGGAAAGCGAAGCAAGGGATAGATTTAGAATATGGGGTGGTCTCATGAGAAGAGACTCACATGGCTTTCCCTGGATTCAGGAAAGATAGAGAAAGTGAGGGATACTGCAAACTCACAGTCAAGCATAGTAAGGAGAAAGGGTTTGAATAAGGGATGGAGGGAGGGTACATGAGACAATGGCCATTTTATTCCTCTAACAATCTAATGTGTTTTAATTCCTTAGCATGAGGACTTGGGGGAGCTTGTTATGTTCAGGCTCATTGACCCTAGGGTATGAAAAGGTGAAAGTTCTACTGCCAGTTTGTGCCCCTGGAAAAGCAGGACATAAATTATACTAGAATGGGCAGACGCTTTTTAAATGAAGATAATATTGAAACAAAACAATGCCATCAAAAAAATAATGAAGTATGATTCTAAGCTGAAGTTCCAAGTGGGTAAGCATTAAGAAAAACGCTTGGGCATTCTACGCACCCCCATCCCTCTTTCACTTCAGGCAGCTAGAGCGGTTCCTCTAAAATTCAAGTCAGATTCTACCATTCTACTGCTCAAAATTCCTCCAATGGATTCCCATCTCTCTCAGCACTACACTCAAGTTTTCATGCAGTGACTTACGAGTTCCTCTATGACCTGGCCCTCTGCTATTTCTCTGACTCTTCTCCAATCACTCTCCTCCTCACTTTCTCCTTTCCAGCCATGCTGGCCACCTTGCTGTTCATCAAACATGCCAAGATTTCTCTCATCTTGGGGCCTTTGCACTTGATCTTCGCCCAGTCCTGGCCTCTTCTTCCCTAGCAATCCTCCTGACTTGCTCACTCAAGTCTTCCCGGTTTCTTGTTAAGTTGTACCTTTTGAGAAAGGCTTTCCCTAACCACCATACGTAAAGTAGCACTCCTTCTCCCAGCTGTCGCTCTCTGTACTCTTTATGCTCTTTTATTCTTTTCATCACGCTTACCACAAGACGTGATATATGTACATATGTACATATAATATATAAATACACTCACGTATATTCACTTCCTCTGACATGTATATGAGAGTCTAAAAGTGTGCTTTGTACATGCATTTGATCAAGTTACGTTTATCAGAAAGTAGTTCATCATTACGTCCTCCTTTACAGTTTGATGAAAAGGAGTTTCTCTCTCAACAAGGGATCTGATATTTGATAGATAGAGTGACCACAAAGTTTACTGTTCCAATGAGGCACTTTTGAGAATAAAGGACACAATTAATAATCCCATTAGGATAGAGGTAAACTTGGATTGTCCCAGGCCAATCAAGGTGCCTGGTCATCCTATTGATAAGTGATGCAGGATGGGAAGTTCAGGGAAGAAGCTCCTCCCTATGCCAGGATTATGCCCCTCCACCAATGTTTTCCCTTCTGCAGAGAGGAAAACCACGCTTCAAGATTCACCTCACACCTTGCTTCCTCCATGAAACCTTGCTGGGTACTATGATGCCCTCAAACTCTGGCAGAAACAGTCATTGTTGTTTCTTCCTAGACTTTTTGTACATTCCTGTATTCACCTGTGACCCATCATGACCCAGCACAGTGCCTAACTCCCGTTAGACACTCAAATTTCCATTGGCCAAATGAATTCACAACTTGAGGCAGGTTGGCTCCTGTAGTTTTTAGAAAAGCAGTGTTCATATTCACTGGCAGTGGACCTTGGGTTGGATACCACAACCATCAGCTCAATAGAGAGTTGTAGTCAGTGGTCTCCTGATGCATGCCCTGTCCTGACATTATTATGCGACACAAAGGTTCTGACCTTTACATCTGAGCTAGTGACACGCTATACAACACAATTCCAAGGGAGAGCCGAACCGTTTTGTTTTGTTTTTTCTTTTCATGGTTGCTTTTTTTTCAACTTCACATTTTGTCTGAAGTCAAGAAGCCAACCACTCATCTTTATAACAGCCAACTGAGCTGCCTGTTTTACTCTCCTCTAGAGCTTGGCCATTAACCACTACTTGACACCCTCTGGTCAGGCCTCTAGGAACTCTTTAACACCAGTACTTCTTCAATTTTCTCTGCTGAGGGAGTCTTCACAGTTCATTAACTAGTATAAATCTTAGTGTAATCTTTTCTGCAAGTTTTTCTGAAAACTGTAGCATTTCAACTTGTACATGTTGGAAATTCATCACATAGTTTTTTGGTTCTTGTTTTATTTTGTTGTGTTTTGTTTATTTATTTTTTCTTAATCAGGACCTCATTAATTGTACAGAAGTCATCTATCTTTTGCTGGTAAAAAGAAAATTCTTTGCAAAAGAAATCAGTCCACAACACCTTGCTATTTTATTTGATTTGATTTTTTGGCTTACAAGAAGTGGTAGGTCAATTTTCTTCCAAGAATATTAAAGGAAGCTTGAGAATAGAAACAATACTCTTATTGTCTAACTCTATGTATTAGGTGTTCAATGAATACTTAGGGCTAAACTGTCTACTATAGTAACCCATGTGGCTTAGCCACATCACTAGTTCAAATTGAGGTGTGCTCTGTGTTAAATTTCCCTGATCCCAATGATTTAATATATAAAAAAGATGGCAAAGTATCTCTTTAACACTTTTTTATATTGATTTCATGTTGAAATGATAGTATTTTTTATATAGTGGATTAAAGTAAATTTTAAAATGAATGTCACGTTTCTGTTTTATTTTTTAATATGACTCTAGGTCATTTACAGTTACATATGTGGCTCACATCATATTCCTATTTGGCAGCACTGAATTAGAGCATTTAAAACAATAAACAATTAACAAAAATATAAACAATGAATATTTAATTCCTTCCATTTGGTGATTACTATACCCATTGACGTTCACCTCTTTTGTGTCATTAGAAAGAGAATGTGCTTTGGTTTCATTCCTATTTTCCTGAGTTCTAATGCCGCTTTTTTGGCAGGTGGCTTAACCACATGAGTTCTTATTTTCTCATTTGTAAAAGCTGGGAGCAATAATACCTATCAATTAAGTGGATTTTGGAAGTGTTTAATTCATATTAAGTGCTACAAGTATTTTATTTGTCTTACTTTCTCTTATTATAGAAAGCTTTATTATTTCACTGCTCAATGATGTTTCATATGTTTAAATATTTGGTTAGAAATTTTGGCCAAAAATAAATTGCTCTAATATTTTTAGAAGAAGAGATTAGTGATTACCTTCCTCATTTGGTGAAAAACAAAGAATCTGAGGAGAAAAAGGTAAAGAAGTGGAATAAATCTACCTGTATATTGTATGCAAATTTCCTTCAAGTAATGACTTTCAGATAATTTTGTGAAGTTGATTTATTATGCTTTACAAATCCTTCCAGAAATACTACATATACTGGATATTCATGCACCCTGGATTCTTGCAAAGATGTATAATTAAGAGCATTCTGTCTAACATACTTACTAAACATTTTGCGGTTTATATACAAGCAATGACTATTCCTGGGAAGCCCTTGTGTTTGAAAACTCTTTCACCTCAGCTGCAGCCAGAGACGCTCAATCCAGACTGGCCTGGCTTGAAAGCCTGTGGGGTGTACTTGTCTTTAAATTCAGGGCATTCAGGTTATTTCTTCTGGAAATTTCTTCAAGGTCTTGAAGCATATTAGAGCTAGCTAGCCTGGCCATATAACACACACAAAGCCTCAGAGGCAAACAGGCAACTCTAAAATGTGTGTTAGCCTAGGTATTATTTCTGATCTCTAACTGTTACCACACAAAATTGGGGTTCTCTGCCCAGTGTATATAAACAAGTCAATTAATTATGGCCTCGGCCTTTGAGGGAGAAAGCAGCTTTTATTCTGTGAGATCAATCTGCAGGGAGACAGGTGGCATGTGCCCTCAGATCTATCTCCCCGATTCAGGATTTGGGGCAAAATGTAAGAGGTTAGGGAGAGCAGGCTGGAACATGGAAAGACTGGTGGGACAGGCTTTGATTGGTGGACTTTGTGCATTTATGCTAAGGTTTTAAACATTTGTAGTGGGGGGGGGGTGGGAATTTTAACACCAGAATTTTAACATTTTTTTCCTGAATGAGGACTCCTCACTTCTGATAAGAGTCTAACTTTCAAGTTCTGGTCATGTCCTGGCCCGGGGATTCCGTGTGACGGAGGATCTTTGGTTCTGAGGTCGTTTCAGGTCATAATTTCTTCTTTTGAGCATTCCCTGGCCATGTGACTTTGTAGTTTTTCTGAAAGACAATTCTTAGTCACTCTTGATAAGGGATGGGGTCAGTTGAACTGGTCCTGGACTGTGGGTTAGCTGTGGGCCTTGATAAACTCTTGAACTGAAGATCTGATATGGCTGAAAACATCCAGGATTTAACCAGGAGGAAAGGAAAATCAATATTCATTTTTATCTTCTTTTTTTGTATATTTCAACTCCGGTCTTCTTGAGCAGTCTCCATTGCCATCTTATTTCTCTCTTCTGTTTATCCTCTGATAAGCTTTCTCTGTCATTTGTACTCCAGGCTAAATCTCTATGCCAGTCCTCAATTTGCTCATTGCTCATGTCCTTTTTATAAGTTCTTTTTTGAAACTGTGTTCAAAGTCCATTTTTGAACCATATAAGTACAGCCATATTTCATATAATAACAAATCATTTATTATCAACCCTGTATGACTTAGGCTGGTGGTTCTCACACTTGAGCATGCATCAGAATCATTTGAAGGTTTGTTAAAACTCAGAGTTTCTGATTTAGCAGAGCTAGCATGAGACATGAGAGTTTGCATTTCTAACAAGTTCCAAGGTAATGCTGATGCTCCCTGTCCAGGGATCACACTTTGAGAACCACTGACGTAAGTGATGCTCTTTGGGGCCATCATCATGACAACTAGTTTGAAGTGTTAGAACTGCCATCTCTGATTTCTCCTTAGGTTTCTGGTTTATTGCATTGCAATCAAGATGCCAAACTTTGGGTTAGTAAGGCTTAACTAGTCTGGGATAGTGTTAGGTCAGTGTCCCATTTGCACTAGAAACCCTGGCAGTGAGAACAAGTAGAATAGTTGGGAAAATTTTTTTAATGCTTTGAAGTGACAATGCTTGACCATTGCAAGGGATTATTCTTCTATCTTTATTTCCATGTGTCTAATGTGTGCTTGCTGATGAAATTTGAGAGTCCTTAGATACTGCTTTAGAACGGCAAGAATTTGTCATATTTGGACCAAAATAAGCCAAAACTGAACCATAAAAAGATCCAGAGAGCCTATTTTTTACCTATCTTTGTATTTAACCTAAAGGAAAGAAGGAAGAGAGTGCAGGAGAAATACTAGACTGTGTTATTTTTCACAAATTCCACTTTTCAGCAACATCACCTCTCCCTAGGAAAAAATCTTATGGGCTCAACCACTATAGCCCTCATGATCTTAGTTTTCATTCTCTTCTCTCCCTCTCCTTTTCTCCTTCTCTCTGCTATTTGTGCATTTCTATGGTGACTAAGCTTTCAGTAATACAGTATTTTATTGTAATTTCAGCAGAAAATATGGAAGAGGCTTTTGAATTAGGCCTTCCAACTCTCAAACCATAATGTGCCACAAAGGACATCAGTGCCCATAAAACACCAACTAACCCATGAAAATTGAGCTACTTGTTAAGTTTATAACACATTTGGAAAATCATGGAGGACTGTATTTTTCTCCTGTGCTCTGGAAGTGAGTGTTTGGGAATTTTCTTCTTTGCTTTTATTATATTTTAATTTTTAAATATAGTTTAGTTTGGAATAGATTCCGCCAGCTGATGGCTCAATCAGTTTAACTGACTGGGGCAATAGAGTAGAATGAACTCTAGCTCCTTATTTTTTTTAAAAAAGAATTGTTTTCCAGTAATATTGGGAACTCAATGTGCTACTACAAAAAGAATGTGCTAACTGAGGCCTACGTCAGTTACTGTTTAGTTCCCTTGTGGATTGTTTTAGGTGTATCCAAGTCACATTACCTTTCTGAGTGGATAAATACAGGGCTTATCTACAAGCTTCCAGTTTAGAAAGACAAAATCATCTCAACCGATGATTTAAGAGGTTGGCTCCACCTTGCTGGTCTTCTTAGTTTCATCCCTCTCCCAGCTGCCTAATTCCCCTAAGTTCTCAAATTGTCCTTCCATTTTTAAATGACTCATGTTCAGTGTTTAAAAAGAATGACAACACCACAACCACCATCATTTTTCCCAAACTGTGATGTACTCAGATGGCTCGTGGCAGAGAGAAAAAGAGGGAGACAGTGAAAGGAAATTGGATGCATTAAGAATCTTATCCATTAGTCAAATCTTTTTTTACCTGTTCTTATCACTCTATGAGGTCTTTGTGTGCTAGTTTTTTTGAAGACAAAGAATAACAAAGAATGAGCCCAGCATATTACTGTTAAAGAAAAATGAGTTCTAATAAACTGAAATATGCCAAAATTTTAATTTTTTGTCTATTTCATAAATTTGGCAAGGCCATGGCTAAAAATTAAAGATAGGAAATTGTACAATTGCCTAGATTACCAATTTTTTAAATTTTTATAATTAAGTCTGTCATAGGGGAGTTTAGCTTCAAATTCTTTGTTAATCCAGAACTAGCATCATCCCACTATTGTGTGATCAGGTATGGGGCCTGTACAACAGGTCCCATAGTGATTATCTTCTGCCTGAGGCCTGGCATAAATGCTGTAGATCTCTCTTCTCATAGTTTTTTAGAATTTATAAACTGCTAAAGTGATGATGCATGTATAAGTTAAGCATAACACAACAAGATTGCTTCAAAGAAATAAACAAAATACCTGTTTTTTAAATAAAGTAAGACAAAGAATCTAACTTTTTAGGCCCATCAAAAGGATACGAGGCATTCCCTATCCTACTCCCATATACACACTCACACAAGGTATGGAAATTTCCATAAAGTCACTCAAACTTAATTTTACGATCTTTTTTCATATAAATAAATCAATAAATATGCTAACAAACTACTTGATGCCGTACAACATGTTCTCAGCCATGTTGAGACTAAACGTCATGTATCAAAACTGAAAAATTAAAAACTGAAAATAGAAAGTGTTCAAAGAAAAATCACAGAATAATGATTTTATACCTTTGTTTATTTAAGAAATAGAAAGTGAAAAGGAAATTAGCTTTTCTACAATTTCCTTCTAACTTTTAACTACTCTTTTTAAAAAGAAATACTAAAAATACATACACTCATAGCAATAAATTGCTTTGGGGAAGAAATGTACACAACAACAACATTGTTGCTCCTGAATTCTTCAGTAAGAATTGAGCAGCTACCAATAAAGCAAAATTGAGACATTAGGAGAATTGTTATACATTTTCAGTTTGAGTTAACACATAGTAGGCACATAATGAATGTCTGCTAAACTGAACTGATGTCCAGCCGTAGTTTCTTACCACTACAAATATTGGAGTCCAGGGAAAAGGCAGTGAGAGGTAATTGAAAGAGGATGATGATATTCCACCCAGATATGAATATATCATATAATCCCACCCAGGAAATTGCCCCCTTCTCCTCAAGTCTCCTAATCGTCATCCATCCATCACAGTAAATGATGCCTTCTCGTGATGATCAGATTCTTTGAAGGCTATCTTGAGCAAATGGCAGGGCTAAGGCCATAGTGATGCTGAGTCCTTATTGCATTAATTCTTTGCTTGTTCTAGGCCCACACACTAGCCTTTTGGAAGCTCAATCTAATGATTAAAACAATTCCTCCCTTGTCCATCTTGAGCAATCACACTTCAATTGATACTTAAGAAGCGATTCTCACTGTGGTTTGCTCTGGGTGAGCATCTGGATCCTCAGGCTACTGCCATGGCCCAATTTCACTTTCTCTGTGGTCATGCATAGGAAGTACCATCCAGCTGGTGTATGGGTAGGCCCTGAAAATGATTTGGTCCAGAAATCCAGTAGATGGCTCAAAATTATCACAAATTAACTTGACATGTTCTTGCATTTTGTGTTAATGCAACTAAGCTAGATTTCATAATTTCAAATTGAGCCACTTAATTCACCACTGCATTTTTCTTTTTTTTCCTTTTTCTCCCCAAAGCTCCCCGGTACATAGTTGTATATTTTCAGTTGTGGGTCCTTCTAGTTGCGGCACATGGGATGCTGCCTCAGCATGGCCTGATGAGCAGGGCCATCTCCACACCCAGGATTCGAACCTGTGAAACCCTGGGCCACCAAAGTGGAGTGCGTGAACTTAACCACTTGGCCACGGGGCCAGCCCCATCACAATTTCATTTTTTGTTAACACTAAACTGCGGAGTAATGTTAATGCCTCAACAGTAAGCTTGTTTTCTTAGAACAAGAGAAAGCTTTTCTTATGTTTTAAATTCACAAAAGGTGTGGAATTTGGAAACATATTTCACCTAAATTAAAGATTTTAGAGCTTTTCCATCCTCTGATTATGAGAGGAAAACACTGGCTTAGGTTAACACATCAGGCTTATCACTTGATTATAGTCCTCAAGTGGATGGCTATTATATTCTTATCCCCCAAAACATTTTTGATGTGGCTCCCTAAGAAGTTGGATACTTCCTCACAAAACACACACTGTTTGATTATCTGTTTAATTAAATTTCAGTAGTCTCTTATTATTTATTGTCAGTTTCCTGTATTGGAGATGATTATTTCTGTATTCTTGGACACCAAGATCAAAGGGCCAATGGAGGTGGGATCGAAGCTGCTGAAATATAGAAAAAACACTTTTCAATGTGCCATTCTACCATGGCAGCATATATATACATGTATTCTGTGGAAAGCTCCATTTAGAAGCCAATTCATAAAATAAAATGTTTGTGAAGTATTGCATAATATATTTGGCTCCCATCTTAAAACTTCACAGTTGGTATTCACTTTGAATAGCCAAGCCTTCATGAAAAGAATGTACTGACCATACCATGTTATTGTTATTTCATTGGAGCCATTACATAATGAACAGGCTTTTGTCCTGACAAGTGGTTCATGCTGGGGCAGGAAAAATGTGAGCTTTGAGGTTGCATGAGGTTGGGCTTCCTCCTCTTTGGGAACTTGGGGGATGTGGATAGAGACTCAGAGGCATTTCTCTGTGATGGGTTGTTGTGAGGTCATTGGAGGGAAAAGCTTCACCTGTCCAGGAGAAGGCAGGTGTGGACTGCACGCCTCACCAAGCCTCTACTTTCCAAAGGTTTGCAGTAGCAATGACAAACACCAGAACTCCAATAAACAGCCAATTCCTTGAGCAGACCCATCAGAGATAGCAATATGAGACTCAGCCTCAGGGGGGCTCGGAAGGAAGCAGGAGTGGGACATCAGGAGTCTTCATTAATAGAGGCACTATAGCAGAGAGAGCAGCAGTAACAGCACTGTGAGGGCAAGGCATGAAGGCAGAGAAGAAGGGCCGAAGGGATCACCCACAGCACCTATGATGCTGTGACAAGGGAATTTCCTAGACATTATTGGTGGGGACAGGGGAGAGGGAGGGCGGAGAGGAGTGGTAAATTCTTTTAAAAAAGCCAATTTCAATCAAGACAATAAACATGTGAGCTATAATTTAAAGACTAGGAAACAATTTAAGGATTCTGTTCATGACACTCTGTTGCATGAAGAACTTGTGAAACTCCATCTCAGATGCCTTAAGAGAGGAGTTCTCCTGTAATTTCCTATTAACGGATTTTTAGCAAGCTTTAACTTTATTCTTTCTATGTTTAGTGAATGTGACCCCACTCTCGAGGGCCAGAGTAAGCTATGTGAATATAGCAAGGTGGCTAAAAAATAGTGTTTAATTCAATCAATATTCAGTTTTTTTTATTTGTTCAAAAATTTACTTACTTTGTGTCAGAATAAAAATTAATTTTCTATTACTAATAGTTGTACATCCCTTTCCTTATATTCAAGATGGTGGAAATGTCTATTATAAGTGAATTTCTGTTTACATAAGAGGCAATAATTGAAGGACAAATATCATGTGTATTTTAGTCTAGGAACCCTTTTGTATTTTGTCCCGAGAATTCTACTTTATTTAGTGCAAGTAAATAAAATTAATCAAATTAAGTAAATCCTCTACGTATGTTTCTTTGCCATTGTGATAATGTAAGAACTGTTCTTACATGGAAGCTTCACTCCAGTCAATTAGTTTGTCTTTGTTACCTCTTTGTGTTAGATTCTTTCTAAGTGCATTCAAAGTCAAGCTTTGACAAAAAGCCTTAACAGAGTAGATACTCATTCTATGTTCTCTAAATAGAATTCTGCTCTGGAGCTCCTTCCTTTTAATAGGATCTTAAAAATCTGAAACTCATAAATAATTTGGGTTGTTTCCTCTTCACCCTCTAATCTTCCCATATCTCAACTCTCTGATCTTTTCCCTCCCACCCCTCAGAAAAATAGAAATAGGTTATTATTATTTACTCTGGTTGTGAAGCATGGGAGTCAGTTCAATATATAATTTGGTCTATTTTCTAACTTCATAAAAAATAGCTCAAGATCAACCTTATTAAATCACTTACATTATCATTTTTGGCAGCTGTTTTCCAAAATTAAACTAGTCTAGAATTTGTTGTTAGTGCCGTGGTGTCGATTCCGACTCCTGGCAACCCTGTGTACAGCAAGGTGAAACCCTACCCAATCTTTTTGGCCATCCTCTCATCTTCCAGCGCTATGTCGGACAGTGCTCCGCTGCTATTCGAGGGGTTATTCTAGAACACCGGATATAATATAGGAACGCATTTCATGACAGGTGTTTTTCAGGAATACTCACAGTGAAACTCTATTTCTTAAGCCTGGTTATTTTATGGGTAATATTTAACATTTTATTGAACTGCCATTATAGACAATACATATTTTTTATAAAAATATTCCAAAATCAAATCAATACTTCCATACACTATGTCTGTAGAAATTTGGGGGCTTAATCCCTCATGCTTTATATCCTGAGGCAGAGGAACAGCAGTGTTCAATGGGAAGCAGTAGGCCTATCTGCAGGAATGGCCCAGCCTTGTTTATGAAGATGGTTGTCTGTTCTTTCGAGTGAGACTGTCATATAAGCAACCAAAATTTTAAGAGAATATCAAACTTAGTGTTCCCAATTTTGGTTTTTAAAGTATAATTGCTTTCCTTTAAGAGTTAATCAAGAATAATGTGTTACTAGAGAACATAAACCCAAGCTGTCTAGTTAACTGAAGTAGGTTTTGTACGTAAACAAAAACAATCTAAATTATATATAATCCCACCTGGATAACAAAAGGTGATTCAGAGATTTTTGTTTTACTGTGACTTTCACTATTATCATTTAAAACATCCCATCCTATTTCTAGTGATATTTCAACTTTAGAGATGAAGAAGTTACCAGAAAATGAGGTCTTATTCAATTAATTAAGAAATATTATAGTCTAACTTATTATATTAACCTTAAAAAAATGTGGGAGCAAAAGAAGAAATGCAGAATGTAAGAAAACAAAACATGTTTCTGAGAGGCTATTTGATCCTTTTGCTATGTTATTGTTCATGAGAAAGAGCATTCTCCCTCAAAAATGTGAGTATTTACCCTCCAAAGATGATATATCACCAGAGCAGGAGAGAAAGCCTTGAATTATCTTTGCCAAGTACACTGCTAGAATGTCTGTTTCCTGGTGTTCTGACATTACATGCATCAGGCAATCTTCAGATTTTAATTTGACCACCCATGTAGTTTTCCCAGAGAGAGAGAATTTGCTAACCATTAAATGCAGATGTTTAGTCTACTTGGAAGAGTTTTTTTGTATTATAAATAAATAAATTGTAATTTCACTTTTAGACATCAGTCCCTTGAGCTTGCTTAGCTTGAATCTGTCCCAGAGAGACTGATTAATTCTCAGTCTTTGATAAAACAGAATTTCTGGTTGTTCATAACTGAGAATGAGATCTTGGAAATAATGATCTAACTGAGGTGTTCCTCTGGAAGGGGCTTTCCAGATATTAAAAGACTGAATTATACTAGTTGTGGGAAGGGTGACAAATAATGCAGATAGTAAAAAAACAATTGAGATATAAAATCAATGTATCTCTACGTGGCATTTTATAGACCACAACACTTTAATATAGTTGATGGGAAAATGTATAAATATATGACGATCTCTATAATGCTAGAAAGAAAAAGTTACAGATAAATAAAATGGCCAAATCTTCTAACAATCCAATACTCTTCAACCTTTCTTGCAGGTGGGCAGGCAAGGCCATGCACAGTGTACCTACACAGGCTGATACCACTGTGTGATGACCAGTGCTTCACAGGCAGAAGTTTCATCAAAGAAGGACCAACTTGGACCTAACCAGATACTAGTTCTAGGCCTGCCAAAGGAAAAGAGAGAAGGGAAAAGCCAAAGGAGAGCTTCTGAGGAATGAGGTTGAGAATGACAATAGATGAGAGAGGTTAGAATTTGAACAAGTTTCCAGCATCATAAGGCCGAATGAAAGATATTACTATAATCCACAGTGGATTGTGAAGGACTCGTGAGCCTCGTGTTGTGGATTTTCTCAGCAGTCAATAGAAACTGTGACCTTTTAATCTGTGCAAACTGTGTCCAGTCACCAACTTGGGGAATCAAGTATGTGATGATTACTTTTATGTGTCAACTTGACTGGGCCACGGAGTGCCCAGACATTTGGTGAAACATTATTCTAGTTGTTTCTATGAAAGGGTTTAGGGATGAGATTAACACTCAAATTGGTAGACTGAATAAAGCAGATTGCTCTCCCTAATATAGGTGAGCTTCATTCAATCAGTTGAAGACATGAATTGATCAAAAAGTCTGAATAAGTGGAAACTCCTTTGACTTGATTGCTGGAGCTGAGGCATTGGTCTTTCCCAGCCTTCCGACTTGTAGTTGAACTACATATTGGCTCTCTTGGGTCTCCAGCTTGTCAACTGCAAATCTTGGGACTTCTCAGCCTCCATAATCATGTAAGCCAATTTCTTAAAATAAATCGCTTTCTTTCTCTCTCCGTGTGTGTGTGTGTGTGTGTGTGTGTGTGTGTATAGTTGGTGCTGTTTCTCTGGTAAACATTGATAAATACAATTTTGGTACCCAGAAGTGGGATGCTGCTGTAACAAATACCTACACATGTGGAAGTGGCTTTGGAAGTGGGTAATAGGTAGAGACTGGAAGAGTTTTGAGGTACATGCTAGAAATATGGACATTCTGTTGAGGTCTCAGATGAAAATGAACATGTTATTGGAAACTGGAAGAAAAGTGATCTTTGATGTAAAATGGCAAAAGTTTGGCTGAACTGTGTTCTAGTGTTTTGTGGGAGGTAGAACTTGTGAGCGATGAAACGATATTTAATCAAGGAGATGTCTAAGCAAAGTGTTGAAGGAATAACTTGTATCCTCCTGACTGCTTATAGTAAAATGCAAGGAGAGAGATGGATTGAAAAAGAAATTTTAAGCAGAAAGAAACTAGGACTTGAAGATTTGGAAATTTCTCAGCCTGTTCATACTGTAAATAATGAGAAAGTATACTCTGAAAAGATCATCAAGACTGAACTATCACTTGACAAAGAGTTTATGGGATTATATGAACAGAAACACTGCTTGTTTAAGCTGAAAGGGGCATAGACTGGACAAAATGAAGGAAGGCTGAGAGATTTGGATTTGACAATACAGGATGATGGAACTATTCACCTGTAAATATGTACTATTCCTCAAGTAGAGGGAAAAATAATCTTGAAGATGAATTAGAGACCATGATGACCACTGCTGTGGTTTCAACACACTGAATGACCTCCACCAAATCCTTAGCGGAGGAGTGGTTCTACAGAGCAGTGAGATCAAGCCTGCCAGGCAGAGACTTGGGGGTAAGTCTGCCATCCCACTGAGCCTGGAAGCCAGGACATTGAGCCAAAGAGGATTATTCTTGAACAGAAAGATTTAGTGGAATTTGCCTTGCTAGATTTTAAACTTGCTTGGGACCTGTCACCCCTTCTTCTTCTGATTTCTCCCTTTGCAAAGGGAACGTCTGTCCTATGTTGGTCCCACCATTGCTTTTTGGAATCACATAATTTATCTGGTTTTACAAGTTCATAGCTGGAGAGGACTTTTGCCTCAGGATAAATTGGACCTTGAGTCTCACTCGTATCTGATTTAGATGATATTTAGAGGAGACTTTGAACTATAAACTTTAGAATTGATGCTGGGAAAGTTAAAACTCTTGGGGCTGTTGAGATAGGATGAATGTATTTTGTACATGAAAAAGACATAAATGTGGGGGAGTCAGGAGTGGAGTGCTATGAACTGAATTGTGTTCCCTCAAAATTCATATGTTGAAGTCCTAACTCTCAACTTGGGATTGGTGCTCTTATAAGAAGAGACTCCAGAGAACTGTCTCTCTCTCTCTGCTGTGTGAGGACACAGTGAGAAGGCAACTGTCTAAGCCAGGAAGAGGGTCCTCATCAGACTCAATCATGCTGGCACCTGATTTTGGACTTCCAGCCTCTAGAACTGTGACAAAATAAATTTCTGTTGTTAAGCTACCTAGTCTATCATGTTTTGTTATGGCAGCCTGAGCTAGGACAAGGTGCCATTGTCTAATAGAAAACTGGACAGACAATACTGAAACTCAGAAGAGAGGACTGCATGAAAGGAAGAGGATTGAGTGAAGTAATGACAGAAGAATAAGAATTATAATAATGTTAGTGCTCATCTAGCTAGAAAATAGAGATGGGAGATTTCCAGGCAGGGGAATTGGTTCAAGGGAAAGCTTGAAGCCGGGAAAAAGCTTTCGATCTATTTGAAAAATAGTAAGTGAAATAGCCAGCTAGAGAAGAGGGTTTTTGAAGGAAGAGATAAAGGCTCAAAGTTAGTTTTGAGCCACAGGGTAATGATTCATATATGAAGAGGATGCATGCATTTCTGAGGCACTATGCATTATCTGGTTTGCAGCTGTAGAGATAAATTCACACTGATCCTTCCATAAGCTTTTCCATACTAGTTCTTGAAGGTAATATGGTTAGACCGTTAAAGCCCTTCCAAATCCCAGGATACTCTGATTCAATTGCACATTTTTAACATGCCTGACTTAGATGAAAGGTAGAGTCTGTTACTGCATATAAAAAGGTATTAGCTAACAGAAAGAGCTGTCAAAGCTGTGACCTTGACTTTATCAACAACACTATTTAGTCCAGTGGTCATCAAAGTGGGTCCACAAACTCCTCAAGAGAACACAATATGATCTATGAGACCAGCATCAGAAAAATATTGGAACTACTATTTATGTTCATTTTAATCTCATATTTTGGTGAATATTTTGTAATATGTATGTAATTATAAATATGTGTTGATGAGGGTGTGTTTAAAACATTTACTAATAGGGCTATGCAACATAAAAGTCTAAAGATATTGCTTTTAGCAACTATATTATTCTGAAGGTAGAAGACGTGAATGATTTGGTAGGGGTCTTGGGCGGAATTCCTTAAGAGCTAAAGCTCAGCTGAAGGGATTTAAGCATGGGGCTAATAAGGTCAGATTGTTTTTCAGAGAGCTTATTCTGAAGACTCACTGAAGACAGGGCTGAGGTGAACAGCGAAAAGCAGGGTGAGCAGTTAGCAAACTCTTCCTCTCCCAGTAGTAGGTAATGAGGGTTTAATCTAGGGTAACAAAGGCAGAGAGAAAGGAAATGAATCAAGAAATAACAGCTGAAGTAAGCAGGATGTGTTCATTGATTCAATGACAAGTCTGAGAGAAAAGGAATAAAAGATGACTCCAGAGTCTCTAGCTTCGATTACCACAGTTTTCTGCATTGGAGAACACAGTTAGGCAAGGTTTAGAGTTCATACATGATCTGTGCAGTTATAACCATGTCGAATTTGAAATGCTCAGGCTTTTGATGGGTGACAATACAGGAGAAGAACAGGGATGTGAGGCTCAGAGAAGAGGTCTGGATGGATGTAGAGATTTGAGAGTCAGAACAGGTACAAGGAGAGGGGGTATGAGAGTATAAAGGGTGAGGGAACAAAGTAAAAAAGCAGAAACAAGCATGCTGGGAAGTCTTAGGAACATTCACATGCCAGGGAAGCAAATGCAAGGCCTCCTTGTGTATCTGATCTAATCTTTGTGGTTTGACTTTTTTTAAGTGAATGGATGAAGTAAAAAATGGTGATTCACAGGTGGTGATATTTTTCAAATCTCTAAAAGCAACTGCTATTCAAGACGGCATCATGAGGTGTGGAAGAAAGCTTTCACTGTGAAAAATTAGTGGACTGGTAATTTGGTTTCTATGTTACAAAGAATAATAACTTCAGAATTGAATGTTGGAATTAAACTAAACACATGCGAACTTATGTATTTTGTAAAATATTGGCCAAAATTTGTTAAGATAAATGAAAAATAACAATCAAATTAATTTCATTGTATCATATTCTGAAAAAACATTATGTATTGAAAAAGTAACAGATGTGCTATTTCATCCCAGCTAATTAAAAATATAGCATTCTTTCACATTTTGGAGCCTTTGAATATTCTTTTCCTTCATCCTGAATGTTCTCCCTCCACATTTCATCCTAGTGAACTCCGACTCAAACCTCCACACTCAATTAATAGTTTATATTCTCAGAAACCTTTATGTTGGCTCCCTCATATATTGTCTCACGTATCTAGGCTTCTGTGGAACTTTCTATTTTATCTATTACCTAATTTATTATATTTTGCTAAAATTATTGTTTTCTTCCATTGTAGATTGCATTTATTTGTTTACTTTTACTAGAGTATTATTTATTTTACTTTCTTTTTGACTGTTGGATACAGAGGGTTCAGCTAATAACACTCTTTAGCTCATGGTACAGAATCATCATTTCCCTAGTCCCATTCTCCTCCCCTCATCCATAGGTAACACTCTTAGGAATCTTTGACATATTATTTTTTCTTTATAATGTCATTGTAAAAAACTATATAATATAAAACACACATGTTTAAAATGTTTCTTCCTTTTTTCTCTAAGCACTGTATTTTTTAAAAGTATATATACACCTCCATGTTGTATTGCACATATCAAATCTGTTGCTTTTAAGAGCTGCATAGGATTCATGACTTGCCTGCTCTACATTTTACCCATGACCTCTATTACCTCCAGCTTGGAGTTTATACAAAGACTCCTGCAATATATGTTCTTAAATAAATCCTCTTATGGATATGACTGAAACATTTTTTTATCAGTTGGATTACTGGGCCCTAGAACATATGTAACTTAATGTGAGTAACTATTAGAATATTCTCAAAAGTAACAACAGGAATGAGAGAGATCCTATATCATCACATCTCTACAAATAAATGACAAAACCTAGCATTCTAATTTTTGCAAATACTTGAGTGTAAATAGATAACTCATTATCTTAGTTTTATATTTATAATCATTAATGAATTTGAGCATCTCTTCATATACTAGTTGGACATTTGGACTACCTCTCATGTAAATTTATATTCTTTGTTGATGTATTATGGAATTTTGTTTCTCTTTCTGATAGATTTGCAGGAATTTAAAACTTCAAGTATATTTTAGATATTGTTTCTTTGTCAGTTTTATACACTACAGTTGTTTATTCGCAGGATGTCCCAATCTATTAACTCTGCTCATAGTGTCCTTCACTGAAGAAGTTATTAACTTTATATGATTAAATCATTAAATATTTGCCATTATATATCCATGTAAATTAAAGAATATATTCACTATGTAGGGGAGGAGAATTTGCCGCCCCAACGTATGTCTCTTTGGCATAAGGATTATTTTAGGCTAGTTATTTCTTAAGAAACAGCAGCAGACATGGGAGGAACTCTAAAATCCAAGTCAAAGTTACCCTTTGTAAGACACATTTGCACGTGTAAGGGAAATCCCCATTTCCAAGGGTGTCTCCTTAGCTCTATCAAGAAGAGGGGAATGACTTTACCTCTAGAAATTCTTACCAAGGTAGAAGGTATTAAATCTGCATAACAATCTTACCCTTATTTACTGTGCCTTTCCTGGTTCCCTCCCTTAACTGACTCTCCACACCCCCAACATCCTCTTTTGTCTTTAGCTGAAAATGGTATGTAAGGTGAAGTCTTCAGTTATTTTGGCAAGTTACTCAGTTTTCTTGAGTCTCTGCCACGTACATGTGTTATTAAACTTTCGCTTGATTTTCTACTGTTCATCTTTCTCATGTAGGTTTAATTCCTAGACCAGCCAGAAGAACCTAGAAGGGTAGGAAGAAAATATTCCTCCCTGACAACTACATTTCTTCAAAAGAACCCAGCTGGATTGATGGTTAGGACTTCCTGTAATAATCTTGTGACATTTGAAATGTTCCTATAAAAAAGCACAGACTTTCTCTCCATTAATTTGGAAGCTCTTTCATATTATTAAATAGAATTTTAGATTACTTTCCATATTTTTGTTATAGTCTTTTGTCAACACATAATAACCAATAACCATTCTATAGAGATAAGGGAGATAAGGTGAGCTTTACTTGAGCCCAAGTCAGGATTATAACCCAGGACAGCAGTTTTCACAAAAGAAAAAAACCTTCAGGAGAAGCATGGTTTTTAGTACAGTCTTATAACTCTTTAGAACAAAGAACATACATTAAACATGCCCAGGATACATATTCATCATTTCAAAGAGGTATTCAGTTGCAAATTATCAGGTCCACATGACACTGATGTTGGGAAAGGGACTAATACAGAGTTACCATAGGACATTATCAATAGGACGTAGGAGGGGAAGTGGGCATTCTTATCTTAAGAGATTGCATGTTTTACTTTAGTGGTTGAAGCATATGTACAATGTATGTTTGATGGGCCAAAGTCAGGCTTTCTAGTTCAAGCCGAAGCAGTTTTGAACCATATACCTATCTGTGAAAACCTCTTGTCACTTTGTTAATTCTTAAGTACTTTATTATTATTATTATTTTACTGCTGCTAAAAATTGTATCTTGATCTTGGATATACTTTTTAGTTTATTATTGCCCATGTACAGAACAATATTTATTTTTATATGTTGATACTGTTCCAGGAAATATGCCAAACTTAATTCTGATATGTTGTTAATGATGTTCACTTTCCAAGGTAAATTATTTTATCACCTTTAAATAATAATAATTTATATCTTCATTTTCTAAATTTATACTTTTTTTTTAATTTAAGGCCTTTTTGTCTTTTTAAGGTATACTTTTTTTGGTGAGGAAGATTGACCTTGAGCCAACATCTGTTGTCAATCTTCCTCTTTTTTTTCTCCCCAAAGCCCCAATACATGGTTGTATATCCTAGTTGTAAGTCATTCTACTTCTTCTATGTGGGATGCTACCACAAAGTGGCTTTATGAGCCATGTGTAGGTCTGCTCCCAAGATCCAAACTGGCGAACGCCAGGCCATTGAAGTGGATTGCACAAACTTAACCACTTGGCCATGGGGCCGGCCCCCAAAGCTTATACATCTTATTTGTCTTTTCCTATAATATTTTTCCAAGACTTCAGTACTCTGTTAAGCAAAAACAGTTATAACAGGCATCCTTATGTTGGGGAGAAAACATTTCTCTTCTGCCCCTCTAAATTATTCTGGCTGATCTAAGAATTAAATTTACGTGAGGCGGATTCACTGGAGAAAAACAAACAAAAGTTTAATAATGTGTACATGAGAGAGATCCAGGAAAACTGACTAACTCTCCAAAATGGTGGAAGCCCTCACTTTAAATACCGTCTTTAGCTAAAGACAAAAGAAGATGTTGGGAGTGGTGAGTTAGTTATGGGAGGTTACCAGGAAAAGCACAGTAAATAAGGGTGAGTTTGTTATGCAGATTTAAGTCATTTCTTTCTGCACCGGGAAGAGTTTCTAGGGGTAAGATCATGCCCTTCTTGGTACAGCTAGGGAGGCACTCTTACAAATGGAGATTTCTCTTATACAGGTAAATATCTCTTGCAAAAGGGTAACTTCTAATAAGTTTTTAGAGCTTTCCCTATGTCTGCTGTTTCTAAATAAAAATTAGCCTAAAATAATCTTATGCCAAAGAGGTATATTTTGGCATGACAAATTCTGCTCCCCTACCCTTTTCTTGTTCTTTATATTAACAAGGGATTGTACCTAAATGCCCTTTTTAAGTAAAATGTTTGCTTTTGGTTTTTGATTAGAAATTGACCAGATTAAGGAAATTTCCTATAATTTGATTTTTTCCCTCTTATACCATATGTTGATTTATATCAGAAGATTTTCTGCATCTGTTCAAGTAAACAAGAGTTTGCTCCTTTTATCCATGTCCAATTACACTGGCATATTTTCTGATATTCAATCATCCTTGCATTCTTGGGATAAACATACTTGATTATGATGTATTAGCATATTACAATCTGATGGTTTCAAATAGCCAGTATTTCTTAAAAATATGTGCCTCTATAATCATACATAAAAAGGGACTATAATTTTCCCTTATATTTACACTGCTTCTGTCCAGGATTGGAATAAAAGTTTCAGTAGCCTCATAAAATGGCAATATTTTAATGTATTTCTCTCTCCCTCTCTCTCAATTGGCACATGGATAGATAAAAAGTATCCTTCTTCATAATGGTATTAACCAGTATATCTGTATATATATATACAATGTTTTTATTACTTGTTTTCCTTAATAGTACATTTCTAATATTATCTCATATCATTACATGTTAAAAATATCACATAATATTCCATGAAGTAAATAATACTCCATAAAAGAATTTACCTGTGAAGTTTTTTGAAAGTCTGCCTTCTAAATAAAGCTCTAATGATAATTATGTGCTTTGACAAAGCAAACTCCCACACAGGACAGGGAGTTCCCTGTGCTCCAGGGGTCATGGACTTTGTATCCTTAGCACACAAACAGTGTAAGCTACATAGGAAGGGCTTGATGCATATGTTAGATGAATGATTGAATGGGCGAGGGAACGCTCATTCTCCCCTACAAGTGTCTGTTGATTTAGCTAATGAGATTTATGTTTACTGACACACTACAGACTAGGCATTGGATTGGACCACTGAATTGACCTAAAAAGCACAGAAATATAGAAACCCTGTAAGACAAATTCTAATAATTCCTCTGTTTAGCTCCACTTCTAAAACAGTTGATGTATCAACATCTGTCTGACTAAAGACTGATGAGTTCCTGAAGAATAGTGTATGTAATACGAATAATATTTTGCTTGCCAGAAGAAAGTTTATTTTAAAGAGATAATGATAGTCATAATTTCTTCTGTAGTTAGTATGTGTTGGGCTCTTTTCTGAAATTACCTTATCGAATCCTGATCACGGTCTATGAAGTGGATACTGTTATCCCCATATTTGAGACAGCAAATCGAGGTTAAGTAACTTGCCCAAAACCAGAGAGCTAGTACATTATGGAGACTAAATTCTAATTTAGATCTGTCTGACACCAAAGCTAGGTCTCTTGACTGCTACACCTATGATGTCAAATAAATTTCACCATGCAAATCAGTCTGAATGACTGGCACCAATTGCATGGATTGGTGAATTTAGTAGAATTTTGAAGAAGCATTTAGGGTTTGATAGGCAGAGAGCATAGGGATTAAGTTGCAGTAGCTGCCACCAAGGATTAGGGAGGGATTAATGGCACCATTTGGTTACTTATTTAATGCCTCCCTACGTCTACTATGTCTGAACATAGATTGTGTTTATTAAACTGGTGAATCCTCTACTAACCAAAATATTCTTTCCGCTTGTATTCCTGGATTATCTTTATCATGGACTTCTGCCTCCTGCCCCTCTAGAACCCCTCCCACAGCACCTCTGACATCAGTCTAACTGTTGGCTTTCTTGTCTTATTCCTGGGGTTCTAGAGAGGAAGACAGCATTCTGCCTCATCCTACTCTCAGTGGTGAGAGAGTATTCCATCTTCTTTCTATCTTCTTCACCTCAACCATCTTAACAAGGGGTTTAGGAAGAAAGAAGAAAGAGTCAATTCCTGCAACAAAGAATTCACATACTGTCATTCTTTGGAAAGTAAATGGTCGTATTCTGAGAACTGCTTGTTCTCTAAATAAAATGTAAGTTCATCAAAGTTTTACATTTTATTATGTGAAAATGAAGGAAATGGGTATATATCCCACTGGAGTCTTTCATTGACATGCTACATTATTTCTTCTCTGTTTTTTTAATAAACTTGTTCTGTTACTTGGATGATATTGAAAATTATCTTGTGGGAAATTTTCATGCTTTTTTCTCCTTGTGAACACTACTCATAAGGGGTCTTTTATTTTGGCTCAGAGTAGTTGTCATTTCTCAAGGCGGGCCTTTCTATTTCGTAACGTGGCAATCACAAAAGGGGCTCTGCTACTTACAGTCACCAGTGGAGGTGCTTCATTAGATAATGTTAGTGGTAATTTAATACATTTTGCTAGCTGCAGGGGAGCAATCACCCACCAGGGCTCTGAATTTGATTTGTTAGTGAATCAAGAGCTGGCTTCCTAAGGGAGGATAGGTTTTTAGCTGAGCTTTTGCTGGATATTTATAGAAAGTTAAAGATTAAAGACAAACGAATTTTTATGTCTGCAAAGCCTTTTTAGAATTGTACTGCCATGTTCTTCTCATGGATGAATTCACAAAAAGATGTGAAGAAAATGTTTCAGGAGCAAGTAGCAGAGACCTGTGTGGATGCTTACATCTTACCATTACAGTGGGCATAATTGAGTCCTTTTGTGAAATTTGGTGTCAAAGAAAGGGAAAGGTGTAAGAACTAGATATAGGCAAGTCTTCAACTGTGAAAAACTTTTAATTTAGCTTGTGAATCCACCAGTTTATTTTTTTCAGCTTTATTAAGATGTAACTGACATATACCATTGTGTAAGTTTAAGGTGTACAACATCATTATTTGGTGAATCCACTGTTAACGGACTGGAATTCTTCCTACTACATAGGTGAATCTCTCTGCTTCCCTTTTTCCTCTCTTCCTGCCTTGTGCCCATGTCCTTCTCTGACCTCGACAGAGAAGAAATAAAGAAATTCACAGCCTCCATTCCGAGTAAGCCCAAGTCTTCCCATCTGATGAAAACAGTGTGGAAATGCAATAGGCGTATATTTGAAGTAGACTTTGTAAGATGTAGATTCTATTATGAATAAGGAAATATTCTTTTCCTTTTGTATTTTATGCTTTACTTTTTAAAATTCAATCCAGAAGTTTTAAATACTTTGATTATAGAGATTATATGTGTCCCTGCATACACACCAAAGTTGCATACTTAAGCTTTGTATTTTTTACATTTTTAAATTTAGTTTAATGAGCTTTTTAAAATTGCCTGGAATTTAGTCAGTCCTGGACAGTTTTCAACATCACAGTGCTTTCATAAAGGAGACAGAAAATAAGAATAGTATTCTACTGAAGTATAGAAAAGGCACAACCATGGTCTCCACCTTCCAGACACTTTCTGTCCCTATAGACATAGATGAGCAAGGGTTTCCTTTTACTGTATGGATTCTGATCAGTAGCTCCATTAGCAAATTGTATGAACGAGGCCACACAACATCTAAAAAGAACATTTAAATTATAGTAAACATTAGAACATGTCTGAAGAATGAGGAGCCTGTGAACCAACTGGGGTTGCAGTTTCTATTTTTGAGCCTCAAAGGAAGGAAGCTATGTTGATAAGCAACACCTGTATTAAGAATTTCACTCTATAGTTTAGAAAACATACTTTTAAGTCACGTATTGGTTTATTGTGACCAACTTTATTTCGTTAAACCGTACGTAGAAGTTTTTGAGGAGGAAAGGAGAAAATACATAGAAATAAGAAAAATGTGAATAAAAGAGAAAAGTACTGAAAATAGTAGATAGCAATCTATAAGAAATGACTTTGCATAGTTGAGAGATAATCAATACAAAGATTCAAATTGATAAAATTTTTCTGTAAACATGTAAATGTTATGTACTATGCTTGGATACATATTTCTTTTTAAACATTTTCTTTTAATTATAAAAATTTTACTCTCCCTCTGTAAAACTTTTGGAAAACTCAGCAGCAGGAGGAAAAAGAAAAAGAGCATCCATTTTCTCACCACCATTCAAAACCCCTGATACATTTTGGCATATTTACTTCCAGGTTCTTTTCTATATATGTGCACATAATTGAGATAATTTTGTTTATATATATTTTATTTTTTTACATTTGGTTTTATATCTTCAGGGTTTTTCCTTAGTATTGCATCATTCCTGTGACTAACAATTATTCTCCCATGGATTTCCATCTTACTTGCCTTGGGCTAAGTGATCTTGGCTCACCTTGAGCCCTGATCTCCTTCCACTCTCCCCTCACTCCTTCCACTCTGGCCATGCAAGCCTCCTTTCCCTCCCCTAAATGTGCCAACCAGGGGGGTCTTTGTCTTTGTTATCCCTCTGCCCACAGCTCCTTTCCCTTTAGTGTTTGTATGGCTTCTCCCCTCTCTTCATTTGCTTCTGAATGAAGTGAAAGGATATCCCTGATCCCCTACTCTATTTGGTTTTCTTCATACTACTTGCCATATATATTTATTTTCTTATTGTCTATTTCCTTCTCATCTTACACACACACACACACTACACAAAATTCTAGGAGAGCAGAGTCTTTGTTTTGTTCACTGCTCGATAAATGAGCCTAGAACAGTGCCTAGTGTATAGTAGACAATACATAAATGTTGAACAAATGGTTAAATTCATTGGCTGCATAGTATTTCATTTCATAGATAGACCTTACTTTGCCTAATTCTATGGTTAGACAATGCTGTATGATAATAAATAAGGAAATAATTCTATGTTTATAAATAAGTCCTTTATCAAGTTTCTGTCCATAGGATTAATTCTTAGGAACAAAATTCTTGGGTTTACCATATGAAAAATTTGAAGCATTCCTTTTAAACAGTTTAAATAATCATCAGTAACTTCTTTAGCAAATTTTATGAGCAATTTGTACACATTTTCAAATTGCCATTTGAATATTATCTACTAATTTATACTTTTACCACTCTGCATATAAATGGCTATTTTACTATAATCAAGCCAGAAAGGATATATATTTTTTTAAAGATATAGTAGTTTGAAAATTTGTGTTTTTGTTGTTGTTTTTACTGAGTAAGATTTGCTCTGAGCTGACATCTGTTGCCAATCTTCCTCTTTTTTTGCTTGAGGAAGATGCACCTTGAGCTATCATCTGTGCCAGTCTTCCTCTATTTTGTATGTGGGTCGTTGCCACAGCTTAGCTGCCGACACGTGTGTAATTCTGCATGGGGGAACCAGATCTGGGTCACTAAAGTGGAGCGCACTGAACTTAACCACCAGGCCACGGGGCTTGCCCCCAAAATTTGTCATTTTTGAACGACAGAGAAGCAAAATGTATTTTCATGTGTGTTAGTGATTTATTTTCCTCTTACATCAAATGTTTATTTTCTGAATTTATTTTGCTATATCTATTAAATTGAAGACATAGTTTTAATTATGGCTTTATTTATAAAATATATATATAAATGATAGATGTATGTATATTTTTCCATAGGTAAAATACATGGATATAAACATATAAAATATTCATCTATATTAGCAATAAAATTTAATGCATGTCTGAGATCCATGTTTTTTCTTCCTGATATTTGATGTTATCCTTATGCACCATAAAATTAGGATATATGCTAATTGCCTTTGTTTCCTGGGGCTTCCATAGCAAAGCACCACAAAACGAGCAGCTTGAAACAACAGAAATTTATTGTCACACAGTTCTGGAGGCTAGAAGTCCACAATGAAGTTGTCAGCAGGGCCACACTCCCTCTGAAACCCACAGAGGAGAATCCTTCTGTAACCATGGGCCATTAGAGCAAGTTCGAACAGACCACATCTCTTATCAACAGATTGATCAAGAATTGTCTTTCAGAAAATGTGCAAAGTCACATAGCCACAGCATGTACAGAAGAAGAAATCTCAGCCTGAAATGACTGTGGAACCAAAGATTCTCCACCTCACAGAACCAAAGCACTGGGACATGACTGGAACTTGAAAGTCGACTCTCATTGGAACCGGGTGTTGGTCATCCGGAAGATCCAGAGTTAAATTCCCTTCCCTGCCCCACCGTAAATGTTTAGAACCTCACCATAAACGCTTAAAGGCCACCGATCAAAACCTGGCCCGCCAGGGTTTCCATGTGAGAGCTTGTTGTCCCCAACCTCTTAAATCTTGCCCCAAATCCAGACTTGGGGAGACAGATCTGACAGTATATCTCTCCTGTCTCCTTGCAGATCAATCTCACCAATGAAGCTATTTTCTTTTCCACAAAGCTGAAACTATTGATAGGGCACATGGAACTTTACTACAGGAGTCCACATCATGTGGAATTGCTTTATTCTAAGCTGACGCATTGATGGTGAAATCCTGCTCTTTAATCAGAATACTGGAGTTCTTATGATGAATTTCTGCTAAGAAGCTTAAAAGTACAATTTTTATTTAAATTTCAGCTCAGTATCATTCTTAAAATACGGAAAGTCAGTATTTTGTCGTAAGTCTTGGAAAAAGTGCATTTTATTGTGTATAAATTATATCTCAATAAAGCTGATCTTCAAAAAAATATACAGAAAGCCAGCATTGTTTAAACTTTTTTCATATTAATTGATTAATGAATTTAATTGTGGGCACTATGCCAGGCACTGGGGACACAAATGAGCCATCAAGAGTAGCAACAAAAAAGACATTTTCATTCTCTTCTCCAGGAATATTTACTTTATTGGGGGAGAATGGTGGCGCATATCACCCAAATATTGATATCATGAAAGAGAAGTTTATAATCGTTATAAATAATCTAATGGAAAAAAGCAGTTCGTGGAGGCGTGCAGCAGTAGACACACAGCAAGTTGTGGTCTGGGAAGGCTTTTCAGAAAATTCTTGAAACGAGATTGGAAGTATTAGCAAGAATGAAACCTTGAAGGGGAGCAGGAAGAACATCTTAAAGACAGAGAGATCCTTATGTACAACCCCTGTGATCTCAGTGAGCCGAAACGTCTGAGAAACTGAAAGATGACCAGAGAGCTGACAGACCAGACAACACCATCTCTATGGCTTATGTGAAGAAGTTTGATTTTTATCCGAAGAACATTGGGGAGCTTCTGAAGGATTTAGCACAGTTGGATGGATTAGATTATCGTGGACCATAGTGAAGGCAGGTGAAATGAAGAGAAGTGGATGAATTAACAAGTATTTAGGAAACAAAAGTCTACAGCAAAATAAGAAATTAAACCTTCTTCAAATGCCTCTCAAATCAAGAGAAGGGAACAATGCAGGTCTCATGTAAAGCTAGGCTCCAAGAGTACCTGTTTGCTTCTCAAATTAGAGGCTAGACAATAGCTCTGGGGAAAAAAGTGTGTTGCTGAAAACTGGGGTTTTCCTATAATTTAGGCATTGGTAGGCAATCAAACCCCAATAAACCTTGGAACAATAAACTTTTCCTTTTAAAAATAATTGTATATGTCACACTTTTTAATTAACTCAGACTTCCTTTAATTTCAATTTGTCCATTAGCTCTATCTATTAAGACTATTTTAGTTGTATTTAGCCTAAATCAACTGAGGTAGCTTAAGCAAAAACCACAGCCCTGACAGAGGAAGGACTAATTGTTGAGAAACCAGATTGCATGCTCTCCCTCTATCTCCATCTCTCCCTCATGCCTTCCCTGTGTCTATGTGTCTATCTTTTCAGTTAGACTTCCCCATCTACTTGGTGAAATACGACTACCATTGAGTTTATATGCTTCAGATGTCTTTCTCTCTCTCTATCAGACAGCTCTCTGTCTCTCTCTCTCATTTTAATTCTCTTTTTCATTGGCCTAATTCTAAATTCTGTGGAAGGAACTCTAGAACAAACCAGTTTCAGTCAAATGTCCAACCCTTGTCCAGTTAGCCACAGCCAGGATGGTCAGTTATAAATCAAAATGCCTCCTGGGGACTCCCCTTGTCCGGGAAAAAAGAAGTTGTTTGGGGTTAAGGAAGTGAATTGAGATGGGAGGACTTCCAAAAAGTTTTCTTATGTTATATATTTACAGATTTTTTTCCCTGATTCTGCTTAAGTGCTTAACTTAAAAATGGCCTGGATAATAACATATTTTAATGAAATCTTCATAAATTAGAACTACTAATACATATCAAGACTCCTCAAAAATACATTGGAAATGTTTTGTAGAATCCTAATATAACTATTTTATATTAAATTTATAAAAGTAAAACATACTGTGATCAGTTATTTTGAATACACAGCACACTTTAGTATAAAAGCAGAAGCAATTTTTTGCTTTTCCATTAAGTCTGCTTAACAATTCCTTTCTGCCCCAGGATAAAATCTCATGGAAGTCCCATTGCTTTCCCAGTCATTCTTGATAAAAGTCCTCTGGTCACTTTGACACATTAAGGAATACAGTTCAGTCTGATAACTGAAATCTGTAATGTTCAACTTAAGACTTCGCTCATCTCGGAGCTGGGGCTTACCTCAGGTACAGTAGATGACCACTTTCCTTTCCCTCGCTCCACCTCCTTCCAGACTCACCAGCCCTTGTTTCTGACCTCTCAAGGAGAAGCTTTAGCTGAAAGGGCACAGATTCATGTAGCTGTTGGGTTGTGACAGGGCTGTGGAATGCTTAGGAACTGGCAGATCTGAAAGCTAACTTTTCTTTCATGAGACGTGTGAGTGTTACTTATGGTTGACTGTTCACGACTCATCGCTCATCCAAGTGGCCATCTTGGGGCCACCCCAGGCCAGCTCTGTTTGGCAGGTGTCACAGTTAGATCCCAGAAACTCACATTCTCCCAAGTCAGTGAAAGTGCCGTTCACTGCCCTTGTAGCCCTGTCTCTGCAGCCTGGAGTGATGTGGCCGCAACCTCTCACTTCAGACTTTCAAGATATGAGTCAGAGATAGTGCTTTTGTCCTCTGCCTGGAGGGGAATCTATGTTTATCATGCTCTTTTTTATTATTATTTTTTTCCTTTTTCTCCCCAAAGCCCCCCGGTACATAGTTGTATATTCTTCGCTGTGGGTCCTTCTAGTTGTGGCATGTGGGATGCCACTTCAGCGTGGTTTGATGAGCAGTGCCATGTCCGCGCCCAGGATTCGAACCAACGAAACACTGGGCCACCTGCATCAAAGCGCACGAACTTAACCACTTGGCCACAGGGCCAGCCTCTATTATGCTCTTTTAACAGTCACCTTGCAGTCTGTATCATTGAGCTTAATGTGAAGCCCACCTTCCATTCTCTGCAGAGCACACCAAAACTTTTGCCCAAATTCTTTTTACTCTTGGAGTATGGTCTGTGGAGCCACAGTGTGTCGTGGGGGCTTGTAGAAATTGTAGAATCTCAGGTCCCACCTCAGCCCTTCTGCAGTTTAACGAGATCCCCAGGTGATTCGCATGTAACTGAAAGTTTCAGAAGCACTATTTTATGTTACCTCAGCTGTTTTTAGATCCTCAATATGAAAGATGGGTGAATATTGGCTGAAATACATTTTGGTAGTGTCTTAGCAGATCCTGCGTAGGTAGTCCAGAACTTGGAAAGGGTTTGTGGCCTTTGGGACCTCAGCTAACACTGAAGCAGAATAAGAGACCCACTTTGATATGCATTATTCTAACAATCCTCATAAAAATGCAAAACTTGGCAAAATAGGTAGCTAGGAAACTTTTACAATCATACTACTCAAAGATAGTTATTGCTAATGTTTCCACTTTTGTGTATGTATCAAATTACATATTTGATATTATACTCTAAAAACTAGCAACGTAATAAGAATTTGTGTTATTGCAAGTTTCCTAAAGAAAAAATGAAATCATTTGTTTTTATTATATATATTATACATGAACATATGGTCTTATAAAAATCAAAATACAAAGGAATACTGGTTAAAAAGCTGTAATTCCCTTTCATTCCTCTACTTAACCACTCCCCACCCCTTTCTCCTCTCATTAGCCAAATTTACTTTATTATTTGGTGAGTAATCTTTAAGACATATTTTCTATATTTGTGTATAGAAAGATATCTTAATATGAACTGGTCTATAATACAAATCTGTTCTGCAACTTGAGTTTTTTAAACCTGACATTCCTTGGTGATCCTTGAGTGTTAACACATTTAGATCTAAATCATCATTTTGATTGCTACATAGTATTCCAAATTTCTCAGCTAGTAGATTCACTTTATAAGGGAGATAATATTTTAAAGCTTTTGAATCAGATTAGTAAATGATTTTCAAAAGCATTCTCAGAAACTTACGTAAGTTGTATCATAATTATGAATTACTTTCACTCCTTATTCAACAATTTCATTAACCCCAGATATTTTCTTGATATTTATGTCCAAATAATATACTATGGAGTTATTCTTTAAAGCCCTACTCTGAACATTTCTATGTACCTAGATACATTATTATTATTATTATTTTTAACAATTATAGGATGTTCTATTTAGGATGATGTTAAATATATGTTAGCGTGAATGAAAAATTCTGTAGTATTTTTCTATGTTAACATTACCCATAGAATCACTATTTTCTAGTTTAAAACTGAAAAAGTATTTGCAGCTCTTAAGGGTTTTCACATCTCCTGTTTTCTAATTTTCAAACATTTTTAGGCTTAATACTCATACTTCAAGCTCCCAAATTTATATCTCCAGCCTGAATTTGTACATCTAACTCTCCACTTGTATTTCCAACTGCCTCCTTAACATCTTAACTTGGAGGTCTAGTAGGTATCTCACACTTAATGTCTCCGAAAGCAAACTCCTGATCTTTCCCCTTCACCAAACCTGCCTCTCCCACAGTCCTCCCCACCTCAGTTAAGGGACACTCCATGCACAACAGAAAAATTTTAAAGTTACCCTTGAATTTTCTCTTGTCTCACAACACACAGTGAATCATCCAGAAAATCCTTTAAAAGTCTACCCAAGAGTTTCATTCCTGTGTACCGCCCCCACCCCCAACCCCGCCCCATCATCGTTGAGATAGCCTCCTTACTGGTCTTCCATCTTCTATTCTGGCCCCTAGTTTGGTCACAGAACAGCCAGAAGGATTAATTCAAAACTTAAGTCAGTTTATATCTTTCTTCTCTTCAAGACTTCTAATGTGTCTCCCTCTCACTCATACAAGAGGCCAAAGTTCCTAGAGTAATCTGCAAGATTATAGTTTGATTTCGGACTTCCAAAACCTTTATGACCTCTTCCTCTGCTACTCACCTCACTCCCTCTGCCCCAGCCACGCTGGCCTCACTGCTGATTCTAGAAAATTAGAAATTAAACCACAGGACGGTGCTCCTGCCTTCTGCTCTGCATTCTTCTCACTCCCTCTGCCTGCAGCGCCCTTCCTGTTCTTACATATACAGCCACATCTCTCACCTCCTTCATGCCTTTATTTAAATAATTCCACCTTGGTGAGGTCATTTCCAAATACCCAATTTAAAGCTGACCTCTCAAATTATCTATGCCTCCTGTTTTGCTTTACTTTTCTCCTTAATATTCCTGACTTTTAAACTCACTTATTTTTCCCATTATCTTTTTTTTATCCGCTACAATATGTTTCCTGACACCAATGATTTTGGTTGGTTTTGTTTACTTATCTCCACTATCTAAAACAGAGCTTAGAGCAAGCATAAGAGAAGTATAGTAAATAATGAATGCATAAATGGGTCAATGAATAAATATATTCTTCTCCACTAAATGAATCCTAAACACATATGTCCATGTATATATGGGTATTCTAATGCTATTTAATATTAACTCATCATTAGGCATGTAAAGGCAAATTAAAACAAGACAATTTTTGTCTGTATCATAAAAAAAGAAGAAAGAAAAAGAATATTAAAACCCATGTTGATAAGATGCGGGAAAATCAGTGCTCTCTTTCACTGCTTGTAGAAAAATTTAAAGCAAAAGCTTTAAAAATGTGCTTCCCTATGAACCCAACCATTGTACTTCAAGAAAAAAGTATTCTGAGAACGTAAACATGATATTTGCAAATCTTTATCTTTAATGGTATTAGGCCCCGAATGCTTTCTAATTGCAATACATTTGAAGCAACTGTTTACCCAAAACAGATTAGTGATATTTATTCCATGTTGAAGATGGAGTGTGATGCAATTATTAAAAAATAATGATCTGAAAGATTAAGTAATAACATGGAAAACATCCTGTATATTGTTTAATGAACCAAAGCAAGTTATAAGTCAGTTTATACAGTCTGCTTAGAATACTATAGACCAGTAATCTCTATCACTTGATGGTTCTATTTAGTTCTTCTGAATTTAACCTTACAGTACTTAAAAAAATCTCTCTCTCACAAGCAGACACAATGGTCAGGAAAGCACGTGCTGATAGCATAATGACAGTGCCCCTGCTGCCAGTGAATTTTAGCAGCCTGACAAAATATATTACTTATGCTCTGATTTGTTTCCCATTTTAATTAAAATGATTGTTTACTAATAACCTGATTTCTAGGGTAATTTATTTTGAGCATTGAACCCCTGGCCTTTTGCTAATTTGAATTGATAACATTTTTATAAGAATTAGTGAGAAATGCTAATGTCAGTCTTTCTGGGTTATTGAACACAGTTGAATGATCCTTATTTTTTTAATTTAATTTAATTTAATTTTTAATTTATTTTTAATTGCAGTAACATTGGATTATAACATTATATAGCTTTCAGATGTACATCGTAATGTATTTCGAATTCTGTGTAGATTACATCATGTTCACTACCCAAAAACTAATTATAGTCCATCCCCTCACATGTGAGCCTAATCATCCCTTTTGCCCTCTTTATTTAAATCTCTCCATGTCTTGTCTCCCAAGACATTTCATGGTCTTCCTTTCTCCCTTCCTGACCTTTCTTTCCTCTGACTTTTTTCCCTTTTATTTCTCCCTTATCATAAGTATTCCCCAAAATTCCATCCTTGAATCTTTCCATTCTTTCTCTTCTCCAACAGCAATAGCAATTCATTCATTTACTCACTCATTCATACATACATTCTTTCAACATGTATTTATTTATTACTTAAATTTTCTAGGCACTGTGCTGGATGCTGGAATATAATCTTGAATAAGTCACATTTACTTACTGCTATGGACAGAATTGTGTCTCCCAACAATTCATATATTGAAAACCTAACCTCCAATGCCATGGTATTTGGAGATGGGTCCTTTGGGAGGTAATTAAGTTTAGATGAGGTCGTGAGGGAGGGGCCTTCACGATGGAATTAGTGCCCTTATGAGAAGAGACACCAGAGTGCTTGCTTCCTCTCTTTCTTTCTACCCTCACTCACCACTGCAGGGCCAAGTGAAGATATAGCAGGAAGGTGGCTGTTTTTGACCCAAGGAGAGAGGTCTTAATAAACACCAACCCTGTTGGTACCTTGGTCTTAAACTTCTAGTTTCCAGAACTATGAGAGATAAATTCCTGTTGTTTAAGTCACCTAGTCTGTAGTATTTTGTTACGGCAGCCCAAGCTGACTGAGACAGATTCAGGTACTGAGAAATGGGGTGCTGCTGTAACAAATATCTAAACATGTGGAAATGGCTTTGGAACTGGGTAATGGATAGAGACTTGAAGAGTTCCAAGGTACAAGCTAGAAATATGGACATTCTGGCGAGGTCTCAGACAAAAATGAGGAACATGTTATTGGAAACTGAAGGAAAGCCTATCCTTGTTATAAAGTGGAAAAGAATTTGGCTGAACTATGTTCTAGCGTTTTGTGGAAGAAGAAACTTGTGAGCGATGAAATTGGGTATTTGGCCAAGCAGATTTCTAAGCCGTATTGAAGGAACAGCTTTGTTCCTCCTGACTACTGATAGTAAAATTCTGGAAGAGACAGATGGGTTTAAGAAGGAATTGTTAAGCAAAAACAAAGCAGAATTTAAAGATATGGAAAATACTCAGCCTGGCCATATGGTAAAAAATGAGAAAGCATGGTCAACAGAGAGTGCCAAGAGTGTGGGGGACCAACCACTCAATTAGGTATAAACTGTGGACCTTGCCAGCTATTTCAACAAAATCCAGAGATAAAGATGGGATTATACTAGCAGAAACACTGCCAGCTGGACTAAACAAGACAGAGAAAATGGGATGTAATGAAGACTATTAACATGTGCTATCCTCCAAGAAAGGAGAAGTATCCTAAAGGCAATTCAGAGATCATCAGGGCTGCTACTCCCACCACAGGCTCAGAGTGCACAGGGGTGAGAATGGGGTGTGGGGCAGAGAAATAAGCCTCTACCTGGGTTTCAAAGGGCAGGACCTCCACCCAGCAGAGCAGCAGAGGCAGGGCCCTTGCAGAGAGAAGTGTGGGTGTTGCTCCCATGAGCCATATCTGATTTAGATGATATTTAGATTTAAACATTAAACTTTAGAATTGATGCTGCAATGAGTTAAGACTTTCGAGGCTGTTGGGATGGAATAAATGAGTATATTTTGTATGTGAATAAGAGATAAATTTGGCGGGACCAGGGTCAGAATGCTATGGACTGAATTGTGTCCCCTCAAAATTCATGAATTCCTTAAGTTACTTAAATCAACCAAGGAATTTAAAGTCTAATAATGATGATGATGATAAAAATAATGACAGTCAACATTATTGAGTGTTTAGAATGACTGAGACTAAGTGATTTACATGTACCATATTAACTTCTCACAAAACTTAATGAAGTGCTCACTAAGTCCATTCTGATTTTAAAGAGAAAGGGAAAAAAAGCATAGAATGACAATAGGCACATCATTACAAAACTAATTAAAGGATTTAAATTGAATTAGATACTCTAAAGAAGAATTACAATGACAGAATATAACAGGAATCCTTGACCAGAAGATTAACAGGTCTGAAGAGAAAGTGACAACCTAAGATGTGAGGCATGAGTAAGCATTAGGGAGGCAAAGTAGTAGGAGAACAGAAGAGGGAGAAGAATCTATAAAAATGTCCTGAGATGGGACGGAGCACACTGTATTCCAGGAAGTGAGAAAAGGTGTGCGTGGGGAGACACTGATGGGGGGTGACAAGACGCACAACCAGACTGGAGAATCAACTGGTGGAGGGCAAGATAGAGGCCAAGAGACACTTAGGGGTCAAATTAGGTCATCCCAGACAGGAGTCAATGGTGCTCCATGGTGTGGGTGGAGATAAAACAAGTTGACTGACTTGAGGTGTATCTGGAAGTTGAATCTGCAAAGTCAGCTAAGGAAGTGTTTGTGAGATGTGAGGGAGAGTAAAGAATTAAAATTGACTCTCAACTTTCTGCCTTGAGCAATTACTTAGATGGTTGGATCATTTGGTGAGAATAAAAAATCAAAGAATAAATAAATTTAATAGCTCCTTCTAACATTTCTAGAATACGTGGTGTTTGGCTAGGATACATGGTGTTTAATAG
The DNA here is from genome assembly GCF_037783145.1 of Equus przewalskii. NCBI lineage: Eukaryota > Metazoa > Chordata > Mammalia > Perissodactyla > Equidae > Equus > Equus przewalskii. The sequence continues at coordinate 31,179,528 of NC_091839.1, read as the reverse complement.
ATTCCACATCCATTCCCTTATTCATTCAGTGGTTTATTCCATGTGATGTACCATGCAGTCTTTTAGTATTTAGAACACAAAGCTGTAGGGATGGACCTCAATAGGCCCAAAGCTTGGACCTGTGCTGCTGGAATTCAGACCTCTGATGAGGAAACCACTGCTTTATTTTGGTGTTTTAACCTCTAAAGAGGTGCAATGAAGATGTTGATGCAAGCGAAGGAAGAAGGTGGAATCTGGGACCAATTTCTACTGAAATAAACTGATGCTTCTAGGGTGAACAGCTGTTTCCAGGGAGGGGGGACTGCTGACAGAAACATCAGACAACCCAGAAAGGTGTATGTCCTTTTCCTATCCTCCTACCTTCCAGTGACCACCCCCCCCCCGCATCCATTATTATTTAATTATTTATCTTTTGAAGGTGGCTTGAGCAAAAAGGCTTTTGTTATTGCACAAACTAGCATACTATGAGGCAGGCAGTATTCGGTGAATTGGAGACCAGAAAAATTCATCAAAGGCATCATGTGAGACCAGCTGTGTCCCTGAAAAAGCTAGTCCTTCCCTGCAAGCCACCAGCAGAACTCAGAGTCCTCTGGACTAAAACATGGTCAGGTCCATGCCCTAACTAGTCAGAGAGGAAAGCAGGACCCTCACACAGCTCAGAGTCCTCACAATTTCCTGAAGCAAATGGGAGAACACAGAGGCTGACTCCCTGAGCACATTCAGGTGATGAGTGAGGCACACCCAGCAGATGTGCCAGGTAGTAGATGTGGATGTGGCGCGCCGCAGAATCTGGCAATGACAAAAATCTAGAGAGAGCACTAGGCAGCATAATTCAGCTACTTAAAATTTCCCACATACCTGGATCTCATGATGTTCGGATGTACGAGGATGAGCTCAGTTATTTACAGAAATTATCAGAGACCCAGCTGTCAAATGGGGAGTGAAGTTTGTGGAGTTTCAGCTACAGGAGCACAGAGGAGTTAGAAGCTTGAGTGAGAGCTGAGAGAGAATAGCTTAATAACCTTCATACTGTCCTGAGGGTCTTGCATTTATATTTCCAGTACAGACCCTTAACTCCAGATTTTTTATCTAACTGCTTACTCAGGATTCATGCTTGGAGGTCTCATAGAACTCAGGTGCAAAATATGTTCAAAACTGAACCCCTTATTTTCCCAGATAACTTGCTTCTCCCACATTCTTCCCCATCTCAAGAAAAGGTTTCTCTATTCTTATTTCTCAAGACAAAAACTCTAAATCCATTCTTGACTTCTCTTTTACTCCCCATGTATAATCTATCAGAAAATCATGTTAAGTTTGCTTGAAAACACATCCAGAATGTAACCTCATCTCACCAGCTCCAAGTCATCATTATATTTTACTTGGATAACTGAAATAGCCTCTTAATTAGTCTCCCATGCTTCTGACCTTGCTCTCATTTCCTAAGAACCAAGTAATTTTTTTAAAACGTAACTCGGACTACTTTAGTCCTCTGCTCAGAATCTTTCAGAGACTTCTCATCTCCCTCTGAGTAAAAGCAAAAACACTCTCACAGACCTGTAAGACCAGAGACAAGCTTTCCTGCTCCCTCATTCTCTGATATCATACCCTACCTCATCTCTCCTCTTCAGGCTTGCTTTTCCTCTAGCAGGACAGGCACTCTGCTTCATCAAGGCTTGTGCAATTGCTGTTATCTCTGTCTCAAGTGCTCTTCTCTAAGTCTGCCTAGAACAATGTCTGGATACTTAGTCACTCAATAAACACCTACTGGCTGAATTAAGAAGTCAGAAAAGACTTCCCCAAGAAAGTAACATTCTATTCAAGATCAGAAAAATAATCAGCAATATAGATAAAATTGGGGTGGGGATTGACTAGGAAAGAGATTCTGGCAGAGGGAACAGCAAGTGCAAAGGTCACAAGGCAGGAGTGAACATGTCCTCCATATGCTTGAGTCAGGCTAAGGAGGAGGAGAGCATAAAATAGAACTGGAAAGAAAAACAGATGCAAGACTATATGAGGGGATAAAATTAATACATGTAAATGCACGCTATACTTTTCTGAGTATTATTTTTATTTATTACCTTATCATTCCCTCAGACAGCCGAGAATTAAACATTGGAAGCATCTTGTAGTCCTCTTTTTTCACTTACTTGGTCATCTGGTGCTGTAGATCAGACGCTATCTCTTCCCAGTTAGCCTTTTCTTTTTATTTCTACTGCTGCTTCTTTAACTTAGGTTTGCATTTTCTTTTCCTGAACTGTTTTAATAACACGGATGCTGCACTGCCTCTGAGTTTCCTTCTTTATCTGAAGCACACACAACAGCCCCTGGTAGATGCTTTATTTTTCCAAAACAAATTTTCAATTCTGTCCACTCTAGCTCACCAAACTTTAGTAACCCCTGTTCTTTCCTATACTAAGTCAAGATTCCTGATCTTGGCATTGGAATTCCATCAGCAAACATTCTCAACCTATGTACATAACACTGCTTCTCTACCAAGCCGCATGACCCAGCAAAACCAGACTGACAGAATTTCGCAATTATAATACATATTTCACCCATCCAACCATCCACTGAACCACATTTACTGATCATATCTGTGCCCTTGGTTGTATTATTCAGAATATCTAATGCCCTGTTCCGTGTGTCCATCTGTTGAATTGCATGTTGACCAAGTTCTTCTTCAAGTAATTCTCTCGTTATTTGAAAGGCCAGCTTTGGTCACACTACATGAAAGTAACACTTTTAGCATTTGAATCTCTGTAGCATTTTGTTTACCTTCTCGGACTATTTTATATTGGTTTTTAAGGTAGCTGTTTATTTTATTGATTACACAATTTAATGAGCATAAAATTATATTGCAAATAAAATGTGAAAGCAAAGGTAAAACTTCATTTTTGCCATTATTATTATCATCATTAATCTTCTTGTTTTAGCCCTCGCTACAATTCTGACAGTTTATTGAAACATGGGTTATAACTTACTCACCATCCCAGTCCCTGAGGTAACTACACAATAGCATGGATATGTACAGCAGACTAATAAATATGTTTTGAATTAAATTGATACTGACCACATACCTTAGATTTAAATATTGAAATATATATGTATTTTTAAAAATGAAATATATTCACATAACAGAATTACTTATTTCACAGTCTTACTTAGTCTTCAGAAATATGTTCTATGTGTTCTCATTATAACACATTTATGAGAACAGGTGAAGCTCTTTCCAACAGGTTAGCTCTCCTCACTTGCCTAGAAAACATACAGTCAAAAGACTTCTATGAAGAAAAACTAGGCAGTAGTTCAAAACTGGTGGTTACTACCTTGAAATAAGATTATAACTACCTGGGGAGCTTTTGAAAATCTCGGCGCCCAGGACACATCCCAAATTAATTAAATCTGAATCTCTGGGTATGGTACTCAAACATCAGTGTTATTTAAATCATATTCATCAATATATAAAAGGGATGATGTGCCATGACCAAGTGGGACTTATTTCAGGTATGCATGGCTGGTTTAATATTAGAATATCAATAAATGTAATCTACCATTTTAATAGTCTAAAGAAGAAAAAATACATAAGCCTATCAATTGATGCAAAATAAATCATTGACAAAATCTAACACCCATTCAAGATAAAAACACTCGGTCAACTAGGAATAGAAGGTAACATCTCCAAATTGAAAAAGCACCTACAAAAAAATCCTGCAGTGAAATAACAGTTAATGGTGGAATTGGAATGCTTCCTCCCAAAGAAAAAAAACAAGAGAAGGATATTTTCTCTCATCACTTCAAAATAGTATTGGAAGTCTTAGCCTATGCAGTAAGGCCAAACTAAAAATATAAAGCATACAGATTGGAAAGTAATAAATAAAATCTGTCCCAGTTCCCGATGACATAATTTCTATGCAGTAAATCCCAAGTAATCAATAGCAAAATTAGAACTAAGTCAATTCAATAAGATAGCGTGATACAAGATCAACACACAAAAGTCAATCATAATTCAATATAATAGCAATGAACAAATAAAAATAAAAAACTTAAATGCAATACCATTTAAAATCACTCCAAAAAGTAAAATAGTTAGGTATAGAATCTAAAAAATGCATAATATCCATAAACACATAAATTTTTATAAAAATTATAAAAACTGAGGAAAGAAAGTAGATATAAATAAATGGAAAGTCATACCATGTTTATGGATTAGAAGACTCAACATAGTAAAGATGTTAATTATCCCTAAATTGATCTATAGGCTTAGTGCAATATCTATCAAAATTCCAGCAGCTACCTTTTTTTGAGATGTAGACAAGCTGACTCTAAAATTCACATGATACAACAAGAAGGACCTACAACTAGAATATACAAATATGTATTGGGGGTCTTTGGGGAGAAGAAGAAGAAGAAGAAAAAAGAAGATTGGCAACAGATGTTAGCTCAGGTACCAATCTTTAAAAACATAAAAATTAAAAAAAATTAAATTCATATGAGAAAACAAAGGAAGCAAAATAGTTAAAATAATTTTGAACAGGAGGAATAAAGTTGAATAAATCACACTACCCAACTTTAAGACGATTTCGCCATAGTAATCAAGACAGTGTGGCAGTTGAGGAGGGACAGACACATTGTTCCATGAAACAGAATAGGGAACTCAGAAATAGACCCACACAAATATGCTGAACTGATTTGTGACGAAGATACAAACACAATGGAGAAAGTGTAGTCTGTTCAATAAATTATTTTGAAACAATTGAACTTCCACAGGCAAAAATATGAATCTGACCTAAATTTCGCTCCACATAAAAAAAGTTAACTCAAAATGGGTAAAATCTATGTTTAAAACATAGAACTATAAATAAGTTAGAACATGGGACAAAATCTTTGTGACTCAGAGTTAGGTGAAGAGTTCTTAGACATGACACCAAAAGCATGATCCAAAAAGAAAAACATGGAAAAATTAGACTTCATCAAAATTAAAAATATTTTTTTCTGTGAAACACTCTGTTAAGAGGACAAAATGTTAGCCACAAACTGGAAGATAATATTTGCAAAACACAAAAGAAGTCAAAAGGCTTCTATCCAGCATATGTAAAGAAAATATCTTTCACCCAAAAGGATATGCAGATGTCAAATCAGTACATGAAAAGGTGTTCAACATCTTAAGCCAAATTGAAGCACAAATTAGAACCACAATGAGATACTCCAGACACCAATCAAACAGCTAAAATAAAAATACTGACAATTCCAAGTGCTGACAGCAATGCAGAACAACTAGATCACTCAGATCTTGTTGATAGGAATAGAAAATGGCATAGCCAGTCTGCAGAACAGTTTGGTAGGTTCCAAGAAGTTATATGTGCACTTGCCATATGACCCAGCAATCAATTCTGTGTGTACATTTATCCCAGAGACATGAAAATATGTAGCCATCCAAACCTCTGTACACAGATGTTCATAGCAGTATTATTTGTAATAGACATATACTATTGATACACATACACCAACTAGGATGGATCTAAAGGGTATTACGCTGAGTGAAAGAGAAAGTCAATCCCCAAAAATCACATACTGTATGATTCCATTTATATAACACTTTCAAAATGACCAAATTATATTGATGGAGAGAAGGTAGACAGGCTTTAGGGTTGGAGTAGAGTCTGACTATAAAGGAGAAGCAAGAGGAAGTTTCTTTCTGGCAATGGAACAGATTTGTGTAATGGTTGTGGTGATGGTTAAATCTACACATGTGATAAAATTTCATCCCACTACATACTAAAAAACAACAACCAAAAATGAGTGCATGTAAAAATTGGTGAAATATGAATGAAGTTTGTAGTTTACATTTGTACCAATGTCAATTTACTGATTCTGAAAATGCACTTTAGCTATAGAAGATGTTATGGGGGAAAGATGGCAAAAACTACATGAACTACTATTTTCCGACAACTTACAAGTCATAAGTTATCCCCAAATAAGTGGAAAACAGAAATGGAGCTCCCACTATGACCGACGTTCGTCTCCTGTGCTAGAGATACAGGGCTATGTCTGCCTTCAAGGAGCTCATAACAAAGCAGTGTTAGGCCTTTAAATGAAATAGGAAACTCAGGAGGAGGAGCAACCTTGAGAGTGGAATTCTAGAGAGGCCTGTAGAAATCCAAGTGTGAGCACAGGAGACAGTTGGATGGAATTGAGGTTCAGAAGAGAGGATGAATATATCCATTTGGGAGTCGTCAGCAGAAGGTGAGATTATCAAGAGAGTATGTATTATGAAAGAGGACATGGAAAGGTTCCCTCATGCTCACTGCTCCTGTCCTCAGTGGCAGAGCTGCACCAGCTTGGGATAGCGTCTTCTTTCCTTCCATAAACACGTTGGTGCTGTGGCAGAGGTCACAGACTCAAATGCTAGGAGATAACATAAACATGGTATTTGAGCCCAGTGGAAAGAAGATATAAAACCAGAAGGGCCACTGGAGAATGGGAGGAAGCAGACCTTATTTAAAGTCATCAAATTCAAATTTTGTGCAAACACTTTTGTGTTAGCCAAACAAAACAAGATTGCAGCCAGATTCTGCCAAGAGCTACTCATTTTCAGCTTCTATCAGGCATGTGAGTTGATGAGTTTACTAATTTCTGATTAAACGATGACACATCCATGGCTTAATATGTTACCCTTCTAGGATATTTGCATTTTGGAAAAGTGTTTCATGAGATGCAATAGTTTTAGCCCAAGGGAATTTCACACAAAGCAACACATATTGTAGGGAAGTTCTTTAAGCAATGCTCTCTACATTACACTACAAAGAGAGAATCATGTGAAAAGCTGACCCTTGTTTAAAACATAGATCCCTGTAACACAAAGTGAAAGTGACTTTTGGAAATTCTCTGTTTCTTTGATCAAAATCAGTTATTTTTTTAGCCCCCTTTTGCTGACTGACTGGTTAGAAATGCTGTGAACGTACAGGCACACTTTCTTCCTTGTACATATTAGTTTTTAAAATAAAGATTTTCATTTATCAATTCAGATAGCAAATTAATCAACTAACAAGGGTTTTGACACATGTAAGATGGATCAATCAGTTTTACAATTATGATTGGAATCAGACACTTGACATATTATGCTAATATTAGTGATTCAGGTGATTAAGTAACTAGGAATAAATCATTTCTGCAAAGATTCACTTCAACACTGATAACAAAACAGGGACTAGGAATATGCCAATTTATTTAAGGAAATCAGATTGTAGCAAATATTTAATAAGCATCATAGTAATGTGTACTATATTAAGAAATCTGGATGCCACATAAGATGAAACCTGAACACAGCATGGCTCATCAAGAACTCCTCACCCTGGTTTACAAACTCCTACATGATTGGGCCATGTCTGCAGGGCCATGCATACCTGCTTGATCTCATCTGCTGTGTGGCTTTGTTTTTCTATTATTTTGATATGACTAAACCTCTAGCTTTAGAGCATTTACATTAGCTGTTCCCTTTGCCTGGGATGCTCATTCACCAGATATTTGAACTTCTGAGTCCTTGTCATTCAGATTATTGTTGAGACATTACTCACTCAGAGAGGCCCTTCCAGAACAACTAATCTAAAATAGTTACCTAATGACTCTCTATGCTATAACTTTACTTTAATTATATGCATGCTCTGGTCACTAGTTAATATTTTTTTATTTGTTCATTTGTGGTGCCTCTTGCATCTCCACCCATCTCCAAACTTTATGAGAGCTGACAAATAGTATAAGTTCTCCGTAGTAGGCTAAATGGTGTCCCCCAGAAAGCTACATTCACCTCCTAATCTCCAGAATCTGTGACTATGACCTGATGTAGCAAAAGATGTGATAAAATTAAAGGTCTTGAGAGGAGGGTCTTACCCTGGATTATCTGGGTGGGCCCTAAATCCAATCACATGGATCCTTATAAGAGAGAGGCAGAGGGAGTTTTGAAACACACAGAGGAGGTGATGTGCGATGGAGACAGAGAGATTGAAGAGATGAAACCATATATCAAGGAATGCCAACCCATGCCAGCAGCCACCAGAATCTAAAAGAGGCAAGGAAGCATTCTTTCCCAGAGCCTCCAGAGCCAGCGTCATCTTGCTGAAAACTTGATTTCAGACTTCTGGCCTCTAGAGTTCTGAGAGAATAAATTTCTGTCGTCTTACACCAACTGGTGTGTAGTAATTTGTTATAACAGCAATAGGAGACTAACATACCTTCCTTAAAAAAATGCTCGAAATAAATTAATCAAGAGATAGACTTGTTAAGAAAGAGTTAAAAGGCTACAGAAAGAAATGTCAAGGAATGAATGGAAACAAAAACAAAACCTTTAGAAAGCAACGTGAAAAGCAATGAAAGTTAAATTTAAAACATGATTGAAAACACAGAGACCTAGGAGACAGATACAGGCAACTTGCACAAAAAGAAATTGTGAAGTGAAAAAACTTAAATGACTGTAGAGTATGCTTAATACAGAAGATGGCAAAAATAGACAAAAAGCACATTTTTTGGAGTCCCTGAATAAGAGAAAAGAAAGATAACATTCAAAGATACGCCATACAAAATTTCCCTGAGTAAAAAATATAAATTTATTTATCAAAGGACATACCAATTCCCCCGAAAGTAACATAATATGAAGACATATCAAGCTATAAGTTTTTAATTTCAAGTATAAAAATAACGTCATATGATCATAAAGGAAGCAAAAATAAGTATCATCTAATATCAGAGGTAGGAGGAAGTTAGCGTATGTAGTTTCAGACTTCCTCTGAACCACACACAAGTTCAGAAAATCCCATGTACAACCCACTGATTAATTTCACTGATTACGTGAAAGTGGAGCCCAAGAAGGGTACACAGTCAAGCTACTCCTCTAGAAGAGAAGCAAAGGATAGACATTTTTAGAAATTCAGGAACTAAAAGATTACCGTATCCAGGGGCCTTTATTGGACTTTGATATTGGAGGATAGAGTCCAACTAACCAAGAGATTAATAATAATAATGCAAACCATTAGGAATGAAAAACAATAAAAGTTCTAGGGGAAAATAATGGAAAAAGTCTCTTGTAGTAGGAAAGGCCTTTTTTAACCATGGCTCAAAATTCTGAATCCATTAAAAAAGATTGATTCCAATAGCATTAAAATGAATTTCTGATTAGCCAATCAAAAGGTAACTTACTGTCTGTGAAAATTATCTGCAATTTATCATAGACAAGGCCAAACATTTTGAATAAGCAAAGAGCTTCCAATTATTGATAATGATTAAATCAATAACATAATAAACAAAAGGGCAAATTATATGAAGAGGTAGTGTGTAAAAAGGCAAAGCAACTAGTCCATACACATTCATAAATATGCTCAACCTTGTTCACAACAGAAATGGACAGTAAAATTGCACTGATATCCAATGTTCTCTCTTGTTGGTAAACAAAAATCCAAAACTTTGACTTCACTCCCTGTTTGTGAGATTTAAGATATCAGGAAGTTTTCTACATTGCTGTTGGGAGTGTAAATTTGTGTACACACTATGAAAGATGATTTGGCAGTGGCTATCAAAAACAAAAGCACACACGCTTTGCACACTAATTTCACCTTTGGGAAATTATTCTACAGATGTACTTCCAGAAGAAGGAAATTAAATAGGTACGTTTCAGTATTGTTTGTAAAAGCAAAATATTGTAAACTTCCTAAGTGTCCATTAATAGAGAACTGGTTAAAAGAATTAAGATCCATCGATACAATAGGAAACTATGCAGTTATAGAAAACTGTGACTCCACATTTATTGATCTGTTGTGAAATGATAAACATATATATTCTAACATATACTGTGAAATTATAAGCATAAGATAAAAGTGAATATAATGCACTACCTTTTGTGTAAAAAGGAGAAAATAAAAATATGCTTTCATATTCGCTGGTGTATCTAAATAAAGCTCTAACAGAATGAGGAAGAAACTAGGAAAGGTGGTCAGTTTAGGGGTTGGTGAGAAATGTGTGGATAAGGGCGAAGGACAGAAGGGAGAGTTTTCACCATATTTCTCCTTATATTCTCTGTTTTGCAAACCACTTAAATATAAGGCCTCCAGCAGAATAAAGAAAAAATATGCTTCCAATTCAGGCGAAATCGAAGAACAGAAGTGTCCCTGCGAAGGAGGAGCGCTGCTTTTTGTTTTTGTTTTTTAAAGAGATAGATTTATTTGTTTGTATGTTTATTTTTTGAAGAAAATGAAGTTTAAGGAGTGGAATGGTAGGGGAAAGAGTCTGGATAAGATCTGAAATTTATTTTTAAGAGTAAATTCGTTCCTTTTCTTAATGAGCTTTGTATTTTAAAATAGCTGTAAATTTACAGAAATACTGTAAAACAAGTACGGAATTCCCATACCCCATACCCAGCTATGTTATTAATCTCTCATGTTAATATGGCACATCTGTCACGATTCATGAACCAGTATCGATCCATTGCTATTAACTGAAGTCCACACTTTATTCGTATTTCCTTGGTTTCAGTTAACGTCTTTTCTGTTCCAGGATCCTAGATCATCTTCTGCATTGCACTCAGTCATCAGGTCTGTTTAGCCTCCTCTTGGCTGTCATAGTTTCTCAGACTTTCTTTGTTTTCATCACTGTTACGGGTACTGGTCAGGCACTTTGAAGACTTTCCTTTATTTGGGGTTTTTATGCGTTTTTTCTTATGATTAGATTGAAGTTATGGATTTTGGGAAAGAAGACCAGAAAGGTAAAGTGGCATTCTCATCACATCATACGAAGGAAAATACTATCAATGTGACTTACCATCATTGATGTTAACCTTGTTCATTTGGGTGAGATATACATATATCCATAAATATTTCTATGTGTATCCATTTGTACCTATCTGCAGTTAAATGTGAGTTCATAGTGACATCTCCAAATCAAATCCATTACCACATGGGTCACTTGAGCCCTCCCTTCCCCTCTGCTTTTGTATTCTACCCCAACAGTGAGAAACCTGTCTCTTACTACATGCCAGCCATTCACTTAATTGTTCAGTTCCAATATCGATGTATAGTGGTTTCAGAATTATTAAGCCATAACACCATGAGAAATAACTTTATCAACTAAAGGACACTGCCATGTACAGTTCCTTTGCTTTTAGTCTTACAGGCGTGACTTCTTTCCAAAGTTTATGTTTGTTGTTGTTAGTGCCATAGAATCGATTCCCAGCAGACTTGTTTACAACAGAGCGGAGCCCTGACCAGTCTTCTTGTGCCATTCTCTCACCTTCTGGTGCTATATCAGACAATTCTCCACCCACTTCTATTCACAGGGTTTTCATGGCCATTTTTTTCAGAAGTGGGTGTCCAGGTCCTTCTTCCTAGTCTGTTTACTCTGGAAGCTCTGCTGAAACTTGTCCACCATGAGTGACCCTGCTGGTGTTTGAAATACTGGTAGCAGAGCTTTCAGCATCACCACAACATGCAGCTGCCACAGTGTGACAGCCGACATGTAGGTGCTGTGGTTTCCTGACTGGGAAATGAACCCAGGCTATAGTGGTGAGATGCCAAATCTTAACCACTAGACCACCAGGACTGGCCAAAATTTACTAGGTCGGCACCTTTTACATCCATCTATTTCAGTGAGGTTGTTTCATACATTTATAATACAGTTAGAGTCTTTGTCAGAGTCTGCATTTTCATCTTGGGATCCCTCAGCTTCTTTAATCATGTTTGTTTAGGTTTTTTTTTGTGAGGAAGATTAGCCCTGAACTAACATCTTTTGCCCATCTTCCTCTTTTTGCTTGCAAAAGACTGTCACTGAGCCAACATCTGGGCCAACCCTCCTTCACTTTGAATGTGAGACGCTGTCACAGCTTGACAAGCAGTGTGTAGGTTCACACTTGGGATCCAAACCCAAGAACCCTGAGCCACTGAAGCAGAGTGTGTGAACTTAACCACTAGGCCACTGGGCCAACCTCCTTTAATCATTTTTTTTTATATTTTTGTACACAAAGATCACTCTTTATGTTATAAAGTTCTGTAAGTTTCGACAAATACATTGTGTCATCTTAGCAACCTTTCAAGTAACATACAGAATAGTTTCACACCTTAAAAAATACCCTGTGCTTTACTAGTTCAAACTCCTCACCCCCAAATACTTGGCAACCACTGATCTCTATCATTTCACCTTTTCCAGACTGTCATATAGTTAGAATCACTGTATGTGACCTCTTCAGACTGGCTTCTTTCACTTAGTATTATGTATTTAAGATTCATCCATGAGATTGCATGTCTTGATAGCTCATTCCTTTTTATGGCTGAATAGTACTCGTTGTATGGATGTGCCACAGTTTGTTTATCCAATCACCTATTGATGGATGTTTTGGTTCCATTTTTGCTTCTAGGTTTTGTTGATTATGAATAAAGTTGATATGAATATTTGCATGCAGGTTTTTGCGTGGACATTTGTTTTCAAATATGTTGGGTAAACACCTAGGAACACAATTCTTGGGTCATATGGTAAATTCATGTTTAGATTTATAAGTGCCAAACTGTCTTCCAAAGTGGTTGTACCATTTTGCATTCCTACCAGCATTGAATGAGAGTTCCTATTGCTCTGCACTCAAGCCAGCAATTAGTATTGTCAGCTTTGAAGATTAACCATTCTGTTACTTGTGTAGTACAGTCTGCATTTCCCTAATGACAAATGACGTTGAACATCTTTTCATTTGCTTATTTGTAATCTATATATGGTTTCTGGTGAGCTGTCCACATATTTTGCCCTTCTTTGGACTGTGTTGTTTGTTTTCTAATGGTTTAGTTTTAAGAATACATCGTATTTTTGGATACAAGTTTTTAATGTGCTTTTCAAATATTTTCTATGTCTTCTTCAGATATTTCCTACTGTTTTTTGGCTTTTCTCTTAATTCTTTTAACAGTGTCTATTGCAGAGTAGATGTTTTAAATTTTAATAAAGAGCAATTTATGAATTTTTTCTTTCATGCATAACCTTTTGGTATTGTACCTAAAAAATCATCACCAAATCCAATGTTATGTAAATTTTCTTTTAGTTTTTCTTTATGAAGTTTTATATTTTTTAATTTTACATTTAGGTCTATGATTCATTTTAAGTTATAATTTTTGTGAAAGGTGTAATGTCTATGCCTAGCTCTATTTATTTGTTATATAAGGACATCCAATTGTTACAGTACTATTTGTTGAAAAGATCTTTTCTCTTCTGAATTATCTTGGCAACATTGTTAAAGATCACATTACTATATTTGTGAGTTTATTGCTGGACTCTCTATTCTGTTTCATTGATCTGAGTGTGTTTTTTCACAATATCATGCTGTCACAATATCACTGTAGCTTTTTAGTAAGTCTTAAAATTGAGTAGTAGGATTCCTCCAGTTTTGTTCTTCTTCATTATTGTGTGGTTATTCTAGGTCTTTTGCCCTTCCATATAAATTTTATGATCAGTTTATCAATATCAATAAAGGAGTTTCTGAGATTTTGATTGGGATCACATTGAATCTTTACAGCAAATTGTGAAGAATTGATATCTTAATAATATCGAAATTTTCAATCTTTAACCATCAAATATCTCTCCATTTATTTACATCTCTTCTAATTTTCTCTTATTAGTGTTGTATCTTTGTCTTTATAATATTTTTATTTTGTCTGTATCTCTAATAAGAATAGATTTGAGTTTCCTGGAAACGGACATAAAAAAAGACGCCTATGGAAAGTTTCTTGGAGAGTGTGCTTGGGAGGTAAATGTGTATGGAAGTAAATAAGGCAGAATTGGAGACAGATGTTGAACCATAACTGCAACAGAGATCTCATCCAATCTTCAAGGTGCTCTGAGCTAAGATGGTCCTTTGAAGCAATCCAAACTTGAAGTGGATGCTCTTAAAGGATGTTAACATACTATACAAAAGTGTTCACATTTTGCGCGTGCTCTCATATTTCCGACTACATTCCTCTCCCCAAAACTTCAATTCTCTAGTCTTTTTCTTTTCAAGTCCCAGGCCATCCAGCCAGGTCATTCACCCAGCCTATGCATCTATACAGACCCTACATATGTATATATATACATATATATATATACAGTAATAGAAACTCTTATTCAGTCCTAGTGGGAATGAAAAATGATACAGACACTTTGGAAGTCAGTTTGGCAGTTTTTTACAAAACTAAACATATTCTCACCATATTATCCAGTAATCATGCTCCTTAGCATTTACCCAAATGAGTTGAAACCTTATGTCCACCAAAACTCTGAAAATTGTATTTTAACAGTTTTATTCATAATTGCCAGAACCTGGAAGCAAGCAAAATATCTTTCAGTAGGTGAATGGACAAATAAACTGTGGTACCTCCAGACAATGGAATAGTATTCAGTATTCAAAAGAAATGAGCTGTCAAGCCCTGAAAAGACATGGAGGAAATGTAAATGCATATTACCAAGTGAAAGAAACCAATTTGAAAAGGCTACAGACTGTATGATTCCAACTATATGACATTCTGTAAAAGACAAAACTTTGGAGACAGCAAAAAGATCAGTGGTTGCCAAGGGTTAGGGCAGAAGGAGGGATGAATAGGTGGATCACAGAGGATTTTTAGGGCAGTGAAACTACTTTTATGATGATATAATTATGGATACATGTCATTACACATTTGCCCAAATCCATAGAATGTACAACACTAAGAGTGAATTGCATCGTAAACCATAGACTCTTGGTGATAGACTTTGGATGACGTGTCAAGTGTAGTGTCATCAATTGTAACATATGTACCAGTCTGTTGAGGGATATTGATAATGAAAGAGACTATGCATGAATGGGACAGGAGGTATATAGGAAATCTCCATACTTTTCGCTCAATTTTTCTGTGAACCTAAAATTTCTCTAAATAAAGTCTCTTTTAAGAAAAGAACATGCTGCGTCCAAAACCCAGAGTCCTACCAAGTACTGTGTTTCTTATTTGTGGGACATGTAAGACATGATTATTTGTCCTATACCTTTGACTGGATGCCTCAGTATGACCTGGATTTCTGGATCCATAAAACTTCGTTTACATGGCAGATCCTTGAATCTTTGTAAAGTTTAATTTCCCACCCTCTGGAGGCTGTGTATGTTACTAAGCCCTCCTTACCACTTGCCACTTCCTGTTCATCTGTCTATCAACATGATATAAACACTATACTGGGCCAAAGGGATGATCTGGGAAATGTCTAGGAGGTCAAGTTACCTAGGAAAGTTAACATAGCTCTGGGACAAAAACATAAGTGTATACTGTTGTCCATCTCTTGTGATTTTAACTGTTTCTCATGATCCTTCTGAATAGGTATGAAAAATAATCTGTTAGCCAGCTCAGCGCCTTCGTTTTCCAGAGGCTAAATCAGTCTGCTCTAGTAAAGATACCACATTCGGCACAACATCTGTAATTTGAGCTACTACTTAATTGTTTGTATTAGGCTACTCTCATCCATAATAACCTATCCAAGTTTCTTAAGGGCTAGAAAGCTGAATTATATGGAGATATGATGGGAACTATCACACCTGTCATCTTTAAATATTTGAGGGTGATACTAAATGATCCATTCCTTCAAAAATGTGTTATTATTTTTTATTTACTATTATTTTCTGGTGAAGTGGGTAGTTTCAGAGGCTTCCAAAAGGCCTTCTGTTGTATAATAAATTACCACACAGACTAAGGAGTCAATATTAGGGTTCTGCCAACTACCAAGTGCATTCATTCCACTTATATTTGGAGATCAGGGTCATGGCCACTGGGTGGGTTCATAGACTCATTGGATCCACAGGTCTAAGGCAGACATGTTCCAGGACTTCATTTATAACACCCACTGACGGAGGGAAATGGTGGTACTTTGGGTCCCCAGGTATTACTGTCAGTTCGGACTCATATCCAATAATAGGAAAAGAGGCGACTATTCTCTTTTCATCTATAGTTACTCAATATACAGTTGTAAGGGTTTTGGGGAAAGAACTGGAGGAAAAACTGTAGGAATTACCACATAATATCCTTGCTGTGGTGTTACCTGGTCCTTCTTCATGGTGACTCAAACTCCCATTCAATCAGTGGATTCTGGATCTGAGAACTGACTTGGTCTGCAAACTGGGAAAGCAATAACAG
The DNA here is from genome assembly GCF_037783145.1 of Equus przewalskii. NCBI lineage: Eukaryota > Metazoa > Chordata > Mammalia > Perissodactyla > Equidae > Equus > Equus przewalskii. The sequence continues at coordinate 31,163,383 of NC_091839.1, read as the reverse complement.
CATTTTATTGGTGTGGCTGCATTCAGTCTTCTGATCATCTCCCTTGATATCTTTTGATTGTAGGAATTAAGCAATACTCTGGTTAGCTTCCCAAATAAGTTCCCTCTGGAAGTATTGAGTTATATTAACCATCTCTATGTGATTCTGCAGGTCAGGCCCTCTTCAGCCTGCCACTTCAACCTTGCTGCTCACATGATCAATGTGCCCATCTTGCTTTGACAGTAAAGTGCCACTACTTGACTTCTTTTATCTCAGGATACTCATATTTACTGCTATCGGGGAGACTGGTTCTGTCATGGCATCTCCTACAGTCAGGCCTGGCCTATAGAGAAGAGTCGTACCAAGCCTCTTAGTGATGCCAGTGCCGTTTTCACCAGTGCAATCCTTACTCCTTTGGTGAATGCACTGTGCTTCTGGTTCTGTCTTAGCATATAGTTTTCTGATAGTTTTTCTAATCTTACATAGTTCATCACTATAACATTCCCAGTTATTTAAGCCACTTCATTTATTTCTCCCCTATCTGTCACACAATTCTGGCATTTCTACTTCACTTTTGCAGGCTGTCACTGTTCAAACTTTTTAAGTGCCATCCCAGCGGTGTCTTAGCACTGTCTTCTAGGGTCCTTGCCAGCATGTTAAATCATGTATCATAGGAGAATGCTCAAGTCTCTGTTATCCAACTTTCTGTTCTGCACTCCTATTCCTTCCCTTCATTCATACTCACTTGGCTCCTGTGATACCTATTAAACAGATCCTGCAGCTCCTTTGGCATATAGTCTCTTTGTCCCTTAGCTGTATCAGCACTTCTCCATGGGGCTGTGCTGGTATCTGATCCTTATTGTTGGTGTGTTTACCTGGAGGAAGATGAGGGTAGATCCTTGGGATGTGGGGGGCACAGGTGAGAACATTGATTTAAAAGCACCTACTCATTTGAATCTTCTGCACCATCTCCAAACAAAGTCTTCTTGAGAAGAGAACCACTATCTCCTAACAAAGGGGTGTGTATTGCTTCCACCAGCTAAGAGAGGTCATGGGCAAATGGAACTTCAAGGTTTTTAACTACATCTAATCAATTATCTTGATTCCAAATCTAAGGGGAATATGCCTTCATCATTAGAACCCTGACCTTGGCTTAGGAGACCTGCTGGGGCTGAGAACGCATCCTCCTCTGAAGCTCCACTGTGATTAAGTTTGAACCTTGTTGTCTGCTTTGTCTGCCCTCCAGTGGCAGACAATTAAAGTCTCCTTAAACGCTGCTAAGTGTTGCTCTGGTATTCAAATTTTCTCTTGGATTGATAATTAATTGCCTGAACTTGTCATTATTGCTCTTCAATTAAAAAAAAAAGAGCTCTAAGTAAAGCTTGCCCAATTCATGGTTCTTATACTAACTATTTCCCTTTTGCCATTAAGTTTCAGGAATAAATACATAGCCAGTGTGTCCCCTTCCACCAGTACTGCACCCCAGTTCTCTACGGGTGACAATTTAAAAAATTGTCAAATGGCAAAGACTATCTGTTTTTCACTTACCACAAGCAGAGGATTCCTCATTACCAGAATGGCCTGGAAAAAATCAACCCCTAACACAGTTAAAATGGAGCTTTAGAGCTAGGATGGCCCATCAGAGTGGCCCCAACTCTAGATAAGGGGACTGGACTTTTGTGTCCTTGCATCACACAATCGCTGGATGTGGTCTCTCCCCTGGGAGGAGGTATACTATTAGAAAAGGCGGTTCTCTGTGGCCAAGGGCAACGTCAAGGGAAGGGCTCAGCTGAGAGCTGTAAGCAGCAGACCTTCCTAATAGCTGGAAGATGTGTGATGTGCCAGAGCATCAGCTATCTATTGTAGCACGCACATAAAAATTTACACGTATATACGTACACCAATAATTGGTGAATTATTGTATAGAAAATGTGCTCATATAGCCATCATACTTTTCAAGAAATATAACATTGTAGAACTAGAGAAACCTGCACAAGCCCCACGTAGTTATGAACTCCATTTTCACAATACTTATCATTACCCAACTTCTAACATCATACTTTAGTTTTGCTTCTTTTTAAACTTTATATAAATTGAATCAAAATAGTGCTTTTTGTGTGTCTTTTTTCACTCAATATTATGATTGTGAAATCCATCTATGTAATTATGTCAATAGTTCATTAAGTGAGTATATTACTCTGTGATATTCGTTTGAATGAACGTGTAAAAATTTATTATTATTATTGATTGATATTTTAATTATTTCCAGTTTTTTACTGTTATCAATAGTGCTGCTATGAACACATTTACACATATATTTTGGTGAAAATATTTATGTCTGCAGTTCTGTTGTGATTACGTGCAAGAGTGAAACAGATGAGCTAATAATAGCTTCTGTGGATACTGCCAAACAGGATTTTTTCCAAAGGAGTTGTATCAATGTACACTCCCCCTGAAAGAATGCTAGCGCTCCAGTCGTCCCATATCTTCTCCCACACTTACGCTTAGTAAAGGCACGGTTCTTTTTAATTTAAAATTTTACTTTAAGCATTTTTAGTGGATATGAAAAAGTATCTCATTGTAGTTTAATTCACCCAAGATAAAATACCTAAGAAGTTTATATTGATATTTTTGCTTAAAATTCAAGACTACAGAACTTTTGACGTCTTCTCTGTTGCATTACCATCTCCTGATTCTAAAGGACCCAAGAATGATAGAATTTGAATATATCATAATTGCTCGTTATTTTTATCCCATATCACGTGCAAAATAGTCTCAGAATAACAGTACTAATATTACCACTTATATGGCTACTGAACACGTTGTTTCCCTCTGTCATACACCACCCTCCCTTCATAAACAAATTGTCAGAGTATATTACTTTTGCATACTATTTTTCTTCCTCTTAGCCCTCATTTCGTCTTAATTCTACAGACAGCTGTATATTTAATGCTCACCACGTGTCCTCATGTCCACGTTTCTTTAGCAGGTTTGGCTGCCTGTAGGTTATTCTGTCGTAGGTTTCTCGGGTAATGCTTGTGGGAACAATCTTCTTTGAGTTCTTACATGTTCATAACAGCTTATCTGTGCCTTTGTAGATAAAAGTCAGTTGTGTTGGATATAAAATCACTATCTTATGAATTCTTTCCTTGAATATATTAAACGTTTTTCTCCACTTTCTTTTTGCGTAAGTATATCCCTTTAAATTCTTGTGATAATCGAATATGCTATCTCATATAAGACATATGCTAAATTTTTAGATGCAAGAAAAACTTTCCTTCTATTTCTTTAAAATCTAGTAATTTTATTTGAATGTATAATGTGATATAGTTGATTCTGGAGCAACATTCCTAGGTTCATGCTATGCTTTCTCAATATGTAGTTTCAAATATTTTTCTTTATTATTATTTCAGGAAAATTGTTTTATCACCTTGCTTTGGTTCCCAGCTCCAGAATTCCTATTATTTTAATGTGAATCTTCTATTCCTATCTCTTGATATCTGCAGTTTTTTAATAATTCTTTTTATCTCTTTCTTCAAGTTTTTATTTTATTTTTAAAAATTTACTCTTTTACACTTTCATTTCTCTTAAGGTATGTAAGTGTTTATTCACTCTTGTATTCTTTCTAGTTTATTAACATTTTCTAAATAATTATGATTTTTATTTTTAATTCCTTCCTTAGCACTGACATGTCATTTCTGGATTTTTCTAATTCTTATTTCTGTTATGTTGCTCTTTCATGTTTTATATCATTTTTTAATGTCATTTAGTTTACTTTAAGGGCACGTCTGTATGGCATACTTTCATTGTAAGGTTGCTATTCTCCTTATTCTTTTTCTTGTAGTAATTTTATATTGTGCATTTTTTATGTAAAATTAGACTCCATAAAATTTTAGCATGAAGAAAGCTTTGGTAGCTTCACCTGGATTCCCTTTTGCTGTTATTCTCCAATGCTCAAATGTATGACAGCTTATTTTCTGAGATGTTCTAGCTCTAGACTTCTCCTTCACCTTGATCTGGATCTTTCTTCCTTTGGCTCCATTGTTCGTATCATCCTCAATTTTGATTACACTCCCAGAAGTTTTTCTTCACTCTGAGCTCCTGCCTCAAATAGAGCTCTAGTTGGTCAGTTTTCAAGTTCACTAGTGTAACAAACAATATCCTTTTCTCATAAAATTTTGTTACATTTGATTATTCCCTTGACGGCATTGGTAAGTGAGGTTAACGGATTAAACTGTAGGAATATTAAAATTTTTAAAATGTACTTGTATGTGATGCCAAATTTTTTTCCAGATGCCAGTCTACACCCCTATCAGCATGGAACAGCAGGTCCCATCTCATCACAGCCAGGAGGGGACTGAATGTTGTTCTTTTTCTGTGTTTGACAATTCAATGAAATGTGGTGTTTCATTGTTGTTTTGATTTGCTTCTCAACCTCAATCTCTTTCTACAAAATGTGCCTATATGCCTAAGTAATACAATGAGCAGGAGTTGTTTCTTTTTAATATTCAGAAAAAAATTAGTATGTTTGGTCTGAAAATTCTAAAGGAATTGTAGAAACTCAGACATTAGACGAGGCATCAAAACTCACGTTGACTGTGACTGGTTTTCTCTTATCATTAGTATCGGAATTAAAGGGTTCTTCCAGACTGGTCCTTAGGCTCTTCTTGCTCCTCACCTACCCGCCACTTCTCTTCCTGGTCATGCTTCTTAACCCGTCTATATAGTTTCAGGAGAAACTTCCTCTTTCATGCCGCATAAAACTTTTTTACTCTAACTTCTGTTCCTCCACCACTTCACTTAAACCCACACACACAAACACACACACACACACACACACACAAACTCACAGATATCTTCCTTTCTCACAGGAAATGAATTGTTACTTTCAACTCTGGACACTCCACAATCTTAGCATAGAAACTGAAGTTTGACTTCGCAGGCCAGGAAAAGTAAGAAAATACAATGATTTATCTGAAGTGGTGAAATCAGGAGTTTTGAGTGCTACCAGGAAATAGGCAGGAAAGAAATCAGAATTTACTCATAAAATTGTTTTCCAGACACTGTGCTTAGTACTTTTCATGCTCTGCTGCTTTTAGTCTGTAGTAACAATTCAGTGAAGCAGAAATGATTATCCTCATTTTACAGAAGAGGAAACTGAGACTTAGAAACCTTATGCGAACTGCCCAAGGACACAGAGGTGTTAACTCACTCTTACACACGGATAGATTTCAGCTCTTACCACATCACTGTGTGATATAAGCTCAGACCTGTTGGACTCCACAGTCCTTTTTCTCATACTATCAAACCTCAGAGAACATTTTTTCTGTGAAGTTTTTATTAATGATGTTGTTTGGGCCATGATAAAACAGTGTCTCTGTTTTAATACCATATTTTGTAGAAGTAAACAGACTTTTAAAATGCCTGCTTCTTCCTATAGGCACAGTTCTCTAATGATCTCATATGAACACAGAGTTTTCAAACAACCTTCAAAGAGACAAGTGAGACAGCTCCTGTGACCAGATTCAGAAGCGGAGTCCTGTTTTGTTTTGTTCTTTTAACACATAAAAATATACAAGTATTTAGGATCTGTGGACTTCAAATAGTATTAAAATTACTTAACTTATTAGAATGCATTTTAAACTACATATTAAAATTATGGTGATTCATAAGTGTAATAATAACTTGATATTTCTAAAATCTGATATAAACAGGTGGTATCATGCTTTATTTTAAAGCTGTTCTGTTCTCAAGTTCATGAGTATTGCCTGTGAGGAGCAAGGAAGAGCATGTGCGTAGGCATGTGTTGGGGTGGGCCGCGTGCTGCTTCTGCAAACTTTTTCTCTTGTCTAAAAGTTTGGTGAACTTTTATGCCCCATCTACTTCTAAACTAGGCCTAGACAGATTATTTTGACATTTTGATGAGAAACTGCATAAAATTTGCTAAATTTAACATTAGTTGAAGACTTTCTCCCTTCTTAACACTCTCCTCCATTCTGCAACACAAAGGCTTTACCTAACTTAATAATTTAATTAATTTCTGTGTACAGTATTAAAAGAAAGGGGGAGATTTTTCCATGAAAGTTTGTTTCTGTGTTACCAAGATGAACACTGCTAGAGACATGTTAATTTTTAAGAATATTTTAAGTTCAGCTAAGTTTTATTGGTTCCATTTAATAAAAAAACACTTTAATAATGATAAAAGAAATTACCCATGTTGAGACTACTATTTTAAAACCATGACAATACACAAAGAGGAAAACCAAAAAGCCTCCTAGCTTTAAATTTATTCTCTCTACATTTTGCTTACATGGGTTAGATGACAGAATACATTACATGTTTCTTTCTGAAATTAATTTCAAAGGAAATTAAAATAGCATTTTCATGAATATATTCTTGTGTTTAATTAAGAGCTGACTCTTTTCTCCAGCATTGTGACTAGTATGCCATAATCTTATTCATTTAGAATTCTGATGAGAAAAACAGTGAGCCATCCCTGTTAGGCATTGATCATTTAATCAAAACATAATACAAGACAAAATAAAAACTCTCAGATATATTAGCATAATCTGGCTCTGCCCCTCCAAGTAATTTTATTTATCTTCTTAAATCTATATGCATGGGAAAACCAGATAGCTTAGAAATTATTCTTCTTTCTAACGTCGAAATGTCACCTGAAATAAGCCAAGAATTCCTGAACTGGATCTTGAGAGTTTTAATACTCAACCAAAGTTATTTGATACTTTTAAAACTTTTAGTTTTTTGAAACTGAAAATTTTGCTTTGACTTCCTCAAACACAGCTTTATATAATTATTTCTGGTTTGACATTCGTTATTATAAGGCCTGTGTTTGTTTCCAATGGAAATTGTAATTGCTAAATTATCCATACATATATATACATACATATGTAAATATGTATACATACATGTTATATATGTAATATTATAACTTTAATAATATTATATGTATATATAGTATTATATTATAAACTAATACTAATATTGCATATATAATTGAACTTGTAATTTAAATAAAACAATTATATAATGATTGTTACATATATGTGCACATGTATATATTATATAGCAATTATGTATCCTTATATGTATGTATGTGCTTATATATTTATGAAATGAAAGAGGAAGATTAAAATTTATTGATTATTAGATATTAAGGACCTTAATAAATATGTGTAAATAAACAAATGAAAGACTTTGAAGAACACATTTTATAATCTTTGCATTTCTGATGAAGAAACTAAAGCTCAAAGAGACTGAAAATCATGCACAGGATCATCTAGCCAGTTGGAATGAGAGCCTAACTTTTAGACATAAATCAGTTTAATTTCAAAAACCTATGTTCTTTCCAAACCAAGTTGTACAAGAATATGATAGGCTGGATTATACGCATTTGGAAACCTGAGCAGGATACATTTACAAAAGTAAAAACACAACAGGGAAATTTTGCTGTGTATAATACACAACTAGCCCATTCTGCATTAGAACTTTATTTAAAATAATACCATCATTAATCCTGTTTGTATCTAATCATAAATTCCTTTATGATCAGAAGACTTGGGGTGCTAATTAGATAGTACTAACTGAAAAATAAAAAGGAAATGCATTTGAATTTTTTAATTTTTGAAATTTTTTGATGTCTGAAACAATATTGTCAGTTATTTAAATTCATTACTACTAACATAAAATTTTTTGGGGAGTAAGAAAGCATTGTCTGATATAAGGGCTACTAAAAAGATAGGCACAAAATAGTTTTTAAATGACTTTCGTAATCTATATGGAGAAGGTATACTATATTTGCATATTCATATGTGTGTTAATCTTTAAAGAAAAATGACGCTCTGTGATGAATACAAGCACAATGCTAATGACCAAGGTTCTAAAGCAGAAAACAAAGTGCACAGGTACTTTCATGGAAGATGAAGTTACCACACTTACCCAAGCATCACTGTCGCAGTTGCAGGCTTATTCCATTCCAGGGGGTCTTGATCCTCTTATCCACCCTGACTGGACCCCAGGATGCTGACAGCAATATTAGTAGGGTCTTGTTTAGATATCATTCCTTAATGATATCTGAAGGAGGTTATTAAAAATTCAATATTAGACTGCCCATGCGAATTCTACTCACATTATGAAATGAACATTATACAGTTTCCTAACATTCATTTATTAATTTAACAAGTATTTATTGAATATCTGCTATCAGTGAGGTATTGTGCTAACCTTCATATATATGACAATGAGGTGAGCCATTCATATTCCCTTCATCTAGTTAGGCTATGAGTGAATCTCAACCAAATTGTCTAATAATAAAGAGTTGTTAAATAAACTTTTAAAAATCTATGCATGCAATTCTCTAACACTGAATCTCTTAGTAAATCTTATTGGTTTTATCTCCAAAATATATCCAGATCCCAACCACTTCTCATCATCTCTATTCCTACCTGATCCTAGCCCCCATCTTCTAGGGGGCTAATTACTAATATGGTTTCCCATAATTATTGTTATGGCTTCCTAGCTTATCTCCCTTTTTCTGTCTTGGCCCCCACCTCCTCTCTCAATGTCTATTCTCAAAACAATAATTACAGTGAAGTTTTCAAAATATGTTAGATGATGTCACTTCTCTGCTTAAAATCTTCTATTGGCATAACATCTCACTCAGAATTCAAATTCTACGTCCTGGTCATTGCCTTAGATCTGGAATATTCTTGACCCTGTAACCTCTCTGACCTCTTCTCCTACCAACCCCCTCCCACTGAACCCCCACCTTCAGGTTCAGCCACTCTGACTTCCTTGCTCTTCCTCAAGCATGACAAAACACAATCCTGCCTTAAGTTTTTTGACCTTGACTTTGTCTGCAACAAGTTTGCCTCATGTATCTACTTGGCTTACTTTCTCGCTCCCTTCATATACCAATTCAAATGTCACCTTAGTGAGATCTTTTCTTATTTCTTATACAGAAAAGTAACTCCACCAGCCCTTTTTCCTTGACCTACTTTATTATTTTCCATATCATGTATCACTATTGGACATCATTTGTTCCCTGGTAATTTTCAAATTACTTAGAATACCCTGGCACATTGCATGTATCCAGTAAGTATTTGTTTTTGAATGAATATTGTAGAATAATATGTTACCATTACAATAATACTATACAGAGATTATTAATATGTAGAACATTTGTAAAATCTATTAAGCTAAAGATAAGATAGATATTAGATAGATAGATAGCTTCAAAATATTATCTTTGGGTGGGCTTTGATATGGCTAATTTTAAATTCTTTTGTGTGATTTCCTATTTATTCAAAATTTTTTACAATGAATTTGCATTAGTTATGTGGTTGGTAAAACACAAAAATCAGTAAAATGCAAAAAAATATACATTTTTCCTATTGAGGTAACATTGGTTTATAACATTATATAGGTTTCAGGTGTACAACATTATAATTTGACATCTGTATATAGAAAAGCATGCTCACCACCAAGTGTAGTTTCCATCTGTCACCATATAATTGGCCCTTTTTAACCATTTCACCTTCCCCCCAACCTCCTTCCGCTCCGGTAACCACCAATCTATTGTCTGCTTCTATGAGTTTGTTTTTGTTGTTTTGTTTGTTCATTTGTTTTGGTTCGTTTTTTGTATTCCACATAGGAGTGAAATCATACGAGATTTGTCTTTCTGCATCAGACTTATTTTACTTAGCATAATACCCTCAAAGTCCATCCACGTTGTTGCAAATGGCAAGATTTCATTTTTTTATGGCTAAGTAGTATTCCATTGCATATATTTACCACTTATTCTCAATCCATACATCCATGGCACTTAACTTGTTTTCACATCTTGGCTATTGTAAATAATGATGCAATGACCATAGGGATGCATATATCTTTTTTAATTAATGTTTTCATATTCTTCAGATAAATACCCAGAAGTGGAATAGCTGGATCATATAGTAATTTTATTCTTAATTTTTTGAGGAATCTCCATACTGTTAACCATAATGGCTGTATCAATTTACATTCCCACCAGCAGTGTATGAGGGTTGCCCTTTCTCCACATCTTCTCCAGGGCCTGTTATTTCTTCTCTTTTTCTAGTAGCCATTCTAACAGGCCTGAGTTGATAGCTTATTGTGGTTTTGATTTGCATTGCCCTAATAATTAGTGATATTGGACATCTTTTCATGTGTCTGTTGGCCATTTGGATATCTTCTTTGGAAATATGTTTATTCAGGTCCTCTGCCCATTTTCTAATCAGATTGTTTGTTTTTTGTTGTTGTTGTTGAGTTGTATTAGTTCTTTATATATTTTGGATATTAACCTCTTGTTGGATATATGATTTCCAAATATCTTCTCCCATTTGGTAGGTTATCTTTTTATTTTGTTGATGATTTCCTTTTTTGTGCAGATTTTTAGCCAGAGCAATTAGGCAAGAAAGAGAAATAAAAGATACTCAAATTAGAAAGTAAGAAATAATGCTGCCACTATTTGCAGATGATATGATTTTATATGTAGAAAACCCTGAAGACTCCACCAGACACCTATTAGAAATAATAAAAGAATATGGTAAAATTGCAGGGTACAAAATCAATATATGAAAATCTATTGCATTTCTACACACTAGCAACAAACAATCAGAAAAAGAAATCAAGAAAACAATCCCACTTACGACCAAAAAAAAAAAAACAAGAATAAAATACCTACGAATAAATTTAACCAAGAAGTTGAAAGACCTGGTACACTGACAACTACAAGACATTACTGAAAGAGACAAAGAAATGCAAAGATAGACTGTGCTCATGGATTGGAAGAATAAACATAGTTAAAATGTCCATATTACCTAAAGCAATCTACAGATTCAAAGCAATCCCTTTCAAAAACGTAATGACATTTTTCACAGAAATAGGACCAAAAAAATACTAACATTCTTTTGGAACCACAAAAGACGCTGAATAGCCAAAGCAATCCTGAGAAAAAAACGAAGCGGAGGAATCACACTCCCTGACTTCAAAATATACAACAAAACTATGATGACCAAAACAGCATGGAACTGGCAGAAAAACAGACACACAGATCATTAGAACAGAACTGAAAGCCCAGAAATACAACCACACATCTATGGACAGCTAAGTTTTGACAAAGAACACACAATGGAGAAAAGAGAGTCTCTTCAATAAATGGTGTTGGGAAAACTGAATAGCCACGTGCAAAAGAATGAAAGTATACCATTACCTTACATCACACACAAACATTAACTCAAAATGGATTAACGACTTAAATTTAAGACCTGAAACGATAAAACTTCTACAAGAAAATATCGTCAGTAGACTCTTTGGCATCGTTCTTAGTAGCATCTTTTTCGGTTTGTCTCCTCAGGTAAGGGAAAAAACACCAAAATTAAACAAATGGGACTACATCAAACTAAAAGGCTTCTGCAAAGCACATGCAAAAATAGTTTTAAATACATGAAAATAGTTTGAAGAAAAGTGGTAAAATATGTGGAGGTAAAATTAGAAATAATGTACTGGAATAACGTCAGCATAGGTCTGCGTTAATACTCATCAATCATTGCCTAGTATGGTTTGATTGCGGGTGAAGCCTCTTGGTTAGGAGGGAAAATTGTGGCTGTAATGTCTGTCTTGATCATTTTCTTTTGTCGTTAAGTTTCTATGGCTCTAACTTCCATTCTCCCTTTTTAATATCTCATTTTTCTGGTCTAGTTATGAATATCAAAAATTTCTGCTAGCGCAAAGAATTGTTAGTTTCTTTGACTTAGATAACATCTATTCTGTTTCCAAAAGAGCTTAACAATTCTATTTCTATTACTTTAATAGAGAAAATTATCCCACTTAAAAATTATTCTGATGATTCATACGTTTGTGTTCTCTTCCTTCTTAATTGATTACAATATTCTTTATACTTGGTATAAAACTTTTGGTGTGTGTTAAATCCCTGTCTTTCCATTGTTTTTCTAACTTGGACACTTTTTTTAATGCCTGGTTTTATGAAGTAAGTTAATCTAGATGTTTTACTTTGCTTCTCCTTTCTGAAAGTTATCTTCCTATTATTACCAGATTAAAACTATGTTTTTATTATAAAATAAAAATACATATTTAATTTACATTTTATTAAATTTCCATTTTAATATAATACTAAAATAAAATGAAATGGGCAGAATTCTATTTTTCATTCAGCAAATAAAGATGTGTTTATTAGATAATTAATTCTGTCTTTCTCTCTCTCTCTCTCTCTCTCTCTCTTTTTTTCTGTAACTATTTTCCCCTGTGTCTGGTGTGGTAGTTGAGAAGTCCAACACTAGTCTAAAGGTTTTTCTCATTGAAAACCAAATCTTTCTATGTGGAAGCTTGTAAAGTTTGCTCTTTATTTTGAAATGTAGAAATGTTACCAAGATCTATTTAAGCAAGATCTGGGTGTGCGTGTTTTTCTTTCATTAAACCTATATAAAACTGTCCATTTCCATTAGAAGACCCAGTATTCCTATTCAGGGAAGATTTCTTCTATTATTTAATTAGTATATCTCACCATCTTTTGCTATTTCTCTTCCTGGAGAAATATTACTTGCATGTTAGTGCTCTTGAGTTGTTTTTGAAGGTTCTAGTATTTTTGTTTATTATTTATATATATATTGTTGTTATGAGTTATATGGATTTTTAAAAGTTAGAGTGTGAAGGTCACTACTTACTTTTAGGACCTGCTTTTCAGGATTTTTTTCCCCCAGTTTTATCTATTAAATTTTTACATTTAGAATTATTATCTTGTTTTTGTGTTCTATGTTTCAATGTAAATTATTACATTGTCTTTGTGTTCTACGTTTCTCTCCTTGAGAGTTCTAAGTAGTATTCATAAATGTTTTCTCCTTCCTCAATAGGAGCTGACAATGTTAATATTCAGCTTTATTTCCCTTCCTCACATCCACAAGTCCTTGGAAATGGGCATACTTATTTTTCATCTCCATAGACATTGTTTCTCATGTAGATAAGTTGTCCAGGTATCTCATGCAGTGGCCACTGGCAGGAAGTGATAAACCGGTCGCAGAACATGACCTTGTCCATTGGACCGCTGGCTGACATGGAGAGAGTGGGTGGCTGCTCTGCTCCCAGACTTCTTTGTGTATGAATGAGCATGGTGTGATCCTGTAAGACACAGTGGCACAAGGAAGTTCACTTGGACAGATCCTCTCTGATGTTTCCATCATCAACTCAATCAGGCAGAGCCCTATAGCAGAGTACCTACCATACTGGCAGGTTCAAACTCTCTCTTCACACCGTCAAAGCAATACTCTGACACCTGTGACAGCTGAGCATTCTAGGCCTTTCCCCAGATTCTACTGGAACCTCAGGAGCCTTGACTCACCAGGGCATCCCAGACAGTTTTCCTCTGGTAAGTTTCACGACCTGTAATGCAGGCACTGATATTTCCTTCACCTACCCATTTTATGTATTTAATTTTTTTGAGCACTTTTGGCAAGGATTTTAGACAGGAGAGTTAAAAATGTATGTTTCTAACATCTTCTTCCCCGAATCTTGCTTTTGGGTATCCCATTTCCTTTACATACTACAAAATCAATTAACATCCAGTAAATGGGAAACTAGAAAAGAATGCATTATTGCCTTTCAGGAAGCGTACTTCAAACAATGATCATAATGTTGGTGAGGATAAAGTACTACTCTCAAAGAGCCAAAAAATGATGTAGATGCAAAAACCAGTAGAGAATACTCCCATAATCACATTCAGTCATTCGTTTACTCATTTGATAAATGTTTATTTGTATCCATTACATGCTAAGCACTCTTTCTTTGTTGTTGCTGGGGATGCAAAGATGAATAAGATGAAATATTTTCTCCTAAAGTACTCACAGTCTAATAGTTTGGGGATAGCATTAATTATAGCAATAGCATAGTAATAATAATCAATGTTTCTTATGCACGTACAATATTTGATGTTCTTTTCTAAGTGCTCTGCATGTTTTTTCTCATTTACATGTATTGTTTCATTTAGTGTTCAAAATATTTCTATGAGATAAAACTATTATCTTCTTCATTTTACAGTTTAGGAAATAAAAACATTGGGACACCAAGCAACAAGATCCCATAACTAGTATAGGTAGGTGTTAGAATTCAAATTCAAGTAGTCTAGCTCCAGAATCATCCTTATTAGTTACTATGATGTCTAGCATACATAGTTTATAAAATCATGAAGTAAAAAAAAGTGCAATAAAAGAGACTTGAAAAATCATCTAGGTGAGGCAGGGTAGGTAGAGAAGAACTCTGCTGTGGAATAAACCCCTGTGAGGGTCCCTAGTAATTCCTGCAATGATCGACACAATGTTAATCCCATTGGGTTAGCTGAGAAGGTTTGTATTGGAAGGGGTACACCTTGAAAATAAAATGTGACAGAAGAAAATTATCTTGTTGGCAGGCTAGCCCATGGCCTAGTGATTAAGTTTGGCATACTGCGCCTGGGCAGCCCAGGTTCAGTTTCTGGGCATGGACCTACACCACTCATCAGTGGCCATGCCATGGTAGTGACTCACATACAAAATGGAGGAAGGTTGGCACAGAAGTTAGCTCAGGACAAATCTTCCTCAAGCAAAAAGAGAAAGATTGGCAACAGATGTTAGCTCAGGGCGAATCTTCCTAACCTAAAAAAAAGAAAATTATCTTGTTGGAGAGGAGTACAATAAAACAGTGAAAATGTAATATAGAAAAGCTTACAGTTTTAGACAGATAATTAACTTTGAATTCTCAAACATATTGTCAAATAATTTTTTAAAACTCCTTCAGATCATGAGGATTAACATAGCAATTTTTATGAATTACACCTTGTAATTGAAGAAAATACAAAGTAGTTTTAGCAAAAAGGAGAAAATATTTCTATCAAACTGAATAATAAGAATAATTAAAAATACTTGACAGAGTAAACACATCTTATTTCCATTTTAGTAAAAAAATATCAAGAAAGAAAAACCATTATTTGGTTTAATCTTTTGGACGCTTAAGCAAATATGGGTATGATGATCTAGCAAGTCTTAGGTATGAGTAATCATTTAGTGTTCTATTATCGCTAACAAAATAGATTTTTACTAAATTCCCTAATATGAACTGTTTCTATCACATCTATTCTATTCAATACAATGTGGAAAAATAAATTGTTGTCAAGCCAAATGTACCCAATAAACCATATCTATTATAAATCATGTTTGTAGAAAATCCTGAGATTAGTTCTCATATATTGACTTTCCTATGGGAAAAAATATATTAATTGACAGAAATTGTTGCAAAAGAATTGAGCTTTTTGACAGGGGGCATAGAGGAAGAGTATAAGAATGTTCAGACTTACATTTTAAATTTTTCATAGGTTTATTCTGAACTGTTTGAATATCTCAATTTTTTGGATGGTAAAAATGAAGTAACTTTAACTTGAGAAAAGCTCCTCATTCCCCTGTTTATGTCTATGTAGATTCTCTTACAATTGCTATGTATATATTTATGCTATTCACAGACAAAATGATTTTATTTTTTGCCTTCTAACTTTCATGAAATTTTGCGTTGCCTTGGTGCACAGAGTAACATTTTCAATTTAGTGTTGAATAGAAGTAGTGAGAACAGACAAGCTTGTGTTATTCTCAATCGTAATATTTTTCCATTAAGTATGATGTTAGGCATTTTTTTAGTAAATTATCTTTATTAGTTGGAGGAAACTTTCATCTATTACAAATTTGCTGAGATTTTAATGTTATGAATGAGTATTGAAGTACGTCAAATACTTTTGGCATGTCTACTGAAATTTATATGCACACACTCATTTATTCTGTTTATGTCGTGAGTTATATGGATTGATTATTTAATGTTGAGCCAATCTTGCATTATTGTTCTTTTTTCAATACATAGCTGGATTTGCTATGCTAATTTTTGACAATGATTTTGCCTATATTGTCAAGAGTAGTATCAGTGTGTAATTTTCTTTTCCTGCAATGCCCCTGCATCAGGATTATACGGGACTCATATAATAAGCTGGTAGGTATTCACTTCTGCTGTATTTTTTTAAACAAAAATATATAAGATCTGTATCATTTATTCCTTAAATATGTGAGAGAATTTACCAGGGAAGAGATCTGCACCAGGAGATCTCTTTGTCAGAAATTTTGATTATGAATTCAATTTTTTTAACTTATTCAATACATTTCAATTTGTTTAATAGATACATGTCTGTTTTATTAAATGCATTTAATAAAAATATTTAAGCAGTGTATTGAAGATGTCATCATCATGATGGAGCGAGAGGATTCTTTGGTCTCTCCCCTTCAATCAATATCCATAGGGAATCAATATCCATAACCCAACAAAACCTGCACTGCACAGCACACCAGGATTCCAAAAAGATCCACACGTTGGTACATAGAATGGTGGGTGAACTGGAGCACACAGAGGAGGCTAAATGAGGGAACAGCAGAGGCAGAGCCCAGGATCCTTGTTCTCAGATGTGGTAGCTAAGCCAGTTGACCCTAGCCCCAGAGAACTCTGGGCAGCTACAGAGACATGCCTGTGACCAGCATGGCA